>NC_142949.1:12858705-12861205 GCF_046866305.1 Octopus bimaculoides
GCATTGTGTGTTGGAGGTATATGTGCGTACATGTATTAGTGCGTGTATGTATGTGTATGTACGTGTGTGTATGTGTGTGTGCGTATGTGTATGTGCGTTTGTGTGCGTGTATGTGCGTGTGTACATGCGTGCGCATATATGTATGTACGTATGCGCGTATGCACGTATATATGTATGTACGAATGCACGTATATATATATATATATATATACATATATATATATATATACATACATACATACATATATATATATATATATATATATATATATATATATATATATATATATATATATATATATATACAAATCTATCTATCAGTCTATCTGTTTGTACGTATGCATGTATGTATGTATATGAAGAAAGACGAGTGGAAGGCCTGTATGCGATAATGTAAGGCGTATGAGAGGAAGTTTGAAAGATGTAGGAATAATATAACCTATATTAACTTTCGGATTATCCAATAAATCTGTTGTCTATCGTTAATTAAAAGAATAAATATTTCTCGCGGGATCACTGCTGCAAATAAAATAATTTTATGACATATTTATCGGAAGTATTACACAGAAATATCTAAGTAAAGTGTTGAATCTATTGAAATGGTTACAATATCTTGTAACATTTGTTTCTCTTACTTTATTTCTCACTGAAATTGCATTCGACTCTAGTCATCATTCTATCCTTCAGATGTCGGTTAAAATACTGACAATCAATAAATGAGGTGCTGGAATCGATATCATCGACTAAACCCTCGAGAACGCTATGCCAGTGTGCTCACACTCTTGTGATTGACACCAATAAAACATGAAATGAACGTGTGTGTCTCACACGCAACCATAAATGCATTTCTTTCTGTTACACTTTCTTCTGCCCCCAACCTATTCGTCTGTCTGTCTGCCTTCCTGTCTGTCTGCCTGCCTGTCTGCCTGCCTGCCTGTCTGCCTGTCTGCCTGTCTGTCTGCCCATCTGCCTGTCTGTTTGCGTCTGTCTCAATATCTGTGTATATAAATATATGCTTACATATATACATATGTATGTATTCATATCTGTATGTATGTGTGTGTGTATGTGTGTGTATGTGCGTATATATATATATATATATATATATATATATATGTATATATACAATATGGGTGGCTAATTATATATATATATATATATATATATATATATATATATATATATATATATATATATATATATATATATATGGGACAAGAACGCAAAACATCCAGATGGACGATACAAAGAAAACACGGACATGTCATTCAGAGTTTTCTCTCTTCAGTCGAGATCCAGATTATCTTTGCAATTTCAGCTGGTTATTCTCGATATTGCTCCAATCTAGCCAGCCCCAAGGAAAAACTAAGCTAAGAGCATTAGATTTCTTGGGAGAAAGCAGCGAATGTATACAAAAACAAGGACGAAAAAAAAACGAACAGTGTTACACAAATACAGTTGGAATAATAACGGGACATAACAGCAGATATCTTTCGACTAAGGACGAATAAAATTAAGCTCACGTATATATATATATATATATATATATATATATATATATATATATATATATATATATATATAATATGGGTGGCTAATTCACAATTTTACAACCTCAAGGCAGAAATATATAGCTCCCCAAAGTGAACAAGGGCACTTATCAGCCCCAGTATTGCTAGAAATAAGAGTCAAAATAACTCAATAGCCACAAAAGCACTATTTTAATGAACTGACAAGGGAGACAAATCTCCCTACAGTCGCAGATAGGGCCAGTTCAACGAGGATTTTACATTCTGATGCTTAACGCACCTTAACGTTCATCAATGGCTCTCACTGCGCTTAGAATTAAACTCGCCTCGCCTTGTCAGCTTATAAGATTTCCGTTGAAATCATACGCTGATTTCATAAACGGTAGAAGTGAAAATTATAAATAATATGGGTGGCTAATTCGCAATTTTACCACCTAGACATATATATATATATATATATATATATATATGTAAAGCAAAATATGAGTTAGAGGTTATGCAACCATCTAAGTGATAAATGTATCCGTAAACACTAGTGGCGTATTACCTCATTATATATAGTCCTAGCTATAAGATATACAAGAGTTAGTAATTTAAGGGTAAAACCATGGTTTAATATATATATGGAAAAGAAAAGAAATGGACCAATAATCATTGATCATTGGTATTAAAAAAGTTATAGTTTAATTGTAGTTCAGAACCATTTACAGCTGTTTCTGTTTATCAAATCGAGGTAAAATTGCATTCATCTCGTTCAATTTAACAAACATCGTCAGAATGATTTAGAGGAATATAAATAGGAGTAAAGTTCCTTAAGTCTTTAAGCTTACATTTTAGTGACTTTTTGGGTTCAACGGCGTAGCCTAGTGGTTACGACGTTCACTTCGCAATCAAAAGGTCGTGGGACCGACCTCCGTCTCTATGTGATCTCAAACGAATACCGTATACCAATGCCTTGGTCTGACCCAAAC
>NC_142949.1:12866205-12868705 GCF_046866305.1 Octopus bimaculoides
CACATATACATATATATGTATTTATATCTATACATATACATACACACACATACGCGCACACACACACACACACACACACACACACACACACACACACACACACACACATATATATATATATACATTTATATATATATGCATGCTTATGTGTGTGTATACATATATATATATATATATATATATATATATATATATATATATATATATATATATATATATATATATATACCGACCTTCGTGTTTTACCTACTTGTTCTTACTTCTGTTTTCTAATATTTTTAAAATACATCTATCGCCATGAACTGACCCCTGAAAGATTGCATGGAGATACATGGCATGTTATCTAAATCTATCAATTTAGTGTATTCTAAAGCACGAAACTATTAATAGCTCTTTTGTATTTGTGCATATGAAATGTTATTCATATCTCACTGGATGGAGTACTTTCTTTGTTGATCCTACCTATAATGGAACTGTAAACTATATATAAACGGCAGGGTCTCCATCATTGGTTTGGACGTTACTAGGGTTGAGTCAACCAATCATTTGTATTAATGTGGACATAGCTGAGTATTCCACAGAGACGCATGTATCTTTAACTTGATTCACAAAATTTACGCTAAAGCTGTGTAACAAGGACTCACTTTTGAAGCACAGACAAGAATTATCCGACTGGCTGTTTCTCCTAGCCAGCTTCACTCGAAACGTAAGGTTGAACCGTATATTATGCAAGTTAACAAGAATCTGCTTTCCCCCATGTGATATGTGATTTTGAAATGTTTCTTAATTTCAGATACACGAAATATAGAAATGGGTCGAAATATAGATATAACATCCAAGGAGAAGGAAGAAATAGTGAAACTACAGAGAGAAGGGGATACAACAATTGTCATTTCTAAAAAGCTAAATAGAAATCACAGAACAACAAAAAAAAAAGACAGGTACAAAACATTGAGAAAGTAAGAATAAGGAAGAAAACGGGTTTCAAGAACATCACAAATAGGGATGAGAGAAAACTCAAAAGAATTATGTACAAGGAAAGTGGATTAACCAGAATGCAAATCTTTGAGAAAGCAGGAATCTCTAATATAGAAAGGAAAAGAACGTTGCACAATGCTAAAAGAAATAGACAAAGTCATAAATTTTACAAATTTGCCTCCTTTAAATAAAACACACAAAGAAGAAAGAGAGACATGAGCAAAAAGATATATGAAGACAGACTTTACAGATGTATTCTTACTGACGAGTGCAGAGCAACATTAGATGGATGGTCAAAGAGGCTGAGTGTTACACGGAAAACGTCAACCAACACGATTCAGAAAACAGCAGGGTAGTGAAGGAATCATGTTTTGGGCTGGTCTAGTTGGAGGAGACATTATAGGTCCATTTAAGGTTGCTGATGGAGTCAAAATAAATGCTGGAAATTATTACAAGTTTCTAGATGACAACTTCTTCCAGTCAACATCGCGAAGTTTCACGTTAAAGAACATATTTACGCGTGATAATGCCCCTTCACACTCTGCCAAACTCACTATTAACCATTTAGCTAATAAAGGTTTCAAAGAACATAAGATAATAGAATGCACCCCGCCCCGCCAATCTCCAGATCTAAATCCAATAGAGAATTTGTCGTCAGTTATTAGAAAAGATGTATATTCTAATCGTAAACAATATCCAAACAAAGATTTACTATGGGAAGCAATAAATACTGCTGCAAATAAAATTAAAAGTGAGATTGTTGAGAAATTGACAAAATCAGTGAAGAGAATATTTAAAGTTATGGATGGTAAAGGAGGCTTATATAAAGATGTAAAATAATTGTTTGTAAATATGATTATATGGTGGAAGATATGCGTATATATATATTAATGGCTTTGTTCGTTATGTATTTTTCTATATGGAAATCACATTACATATAGTTTATATGTGTTAACTTGCACAATAAAAAGAAACATCCTATAAACGTGGTTTTCTTCATTTCTGCTTTAAATATACACCGATTAAGACGAAAAGTACACGTGACATGGAATACATAATCCTACATATCCCGTAAAAATTTCAAGCAAATCGGATTTTACTGAGGAATGATTGACCTGCATAATAAAAGGAAACAGTGTATATATATATATATATATATGCTTACATGCCGAACAGACACACACAGACACAGACACACACGCTCTCACACACCATTATTATCGATAACCTGCAAAAAATTATAGAAGTTAACGGTTATAGAGTTACGATGTAGCTTATCGCAGAATTTCCACAAAGCTATATTTTAAACATATACGTACATTATAGACATAAAATATACATTTAGATATTGGAATGTATTGTAATCATTCGTTTTGTATGGCATTTCAAATAATTTTATCTTCTTAAAAGATGTTTGATCCACGTCTGATAATGTAAACATTCTCAGTAAAGAAACCGTGATCGTCATACAATAGACGTATTGTTTCATTTAATTCTTTAGCCTCAATTTTATAACTCTGAT
>NC_142949.1:12871205-12876205 GCF_046866305.1 Octopus bimaculoides
TATACACACAGGCATAGAAACACACACACACGTAGATATAAACACTAACACATGGACTCATAAACACACACATATACAGTGTCACCAACACACACTGAGAACCAGATGAAAGTTTTTAAAATACATTTTAACCTCTTTTTTTCGTTTCACTTAACATTTCATCTTTCATTATTTCATCTCACCTCACCCCTATTCTTATCCCTCCTCCCCCCTCATTTGTATGCTTCCTTCCTTCTCACTTTCCTTGTGTTCATGTTCTTTTCCTTTACTTCTTCCTCTTCAGCTTCCGACCACTGATAGCTTTTCTTTTCTCTTTTTATCTTAGTGTTTGTTTCTTTCATTTGAGATTCCAATCTTTCCTGCATTCAGTCATGCTTTCGCTGCTGTTCATTTTACTGGTCATGTTCCACTATCGATGAAAAACTGGGTTTTTTTTCATTTGGCTATTGTGTTTTTATACGTATATGCATACACATAACCATATTTACACACACAGCCACGCACACACACATATGTATATACATATATACCTTTGTATATATATGTTTATATATATGTGTATATATGTTTATATATATATATATATATATATATATATATATATATATATATATAAATCCATCATTCTATATGAATGTATATATGAACGTATACATGTATTTATGTATTTATGTATGCCTGTATGTATGTATCTAAGTGATGCATGTACACACACACACACACACACACACACACACACACACACACACACACACACACACACACACACACATGTTTTTTTTATGTTTTCGGCTTTATTTTCGTCTGATTACTATCATCTTATTATTTTCCTCACTCATGTTACAAGTGTGTCCGTTTGAAAGATATAAAACGATAAAATAAAATAAAAAACATAAAACAATAATTCAGAAAATATGACATAACTACAATTTAGAGAAAGAAAAATAATAATATAAACAAACCAAACGTAAAACATGGAAACCAACAACAGGGAGAGGAAACTTAAAAGACAGCCATTGGGCTTTGTTGTTTCTGAAGTCATTTTGTTCTCGTGACTGGATCTGGTCTAGTAAGTACGAGCGTGCTAAAGAAGTTTCTACGCTGGAAGAGAACATTTTGCAGACATTCTCCAAAAGAAACAATAAATGTTTTGTGCTCCTGAGGTTAACATCAGGCCATCGTTTTCAAGTGATGTAATAATAATAAATTCACCCTTTTAAAGCCTAGCCAGGCTCATGGACCCGGTTTCCCGGTTCCAATGGCGTAAGTGTTCCCCAGCTGGACGGGACGCCAGTCCATCGCAGCGTTACTCCTTTTTGCCGGCTGAGTGGACTGGAGCAACGTGAAATGAAGTGTTTTGCTCAAGAACACAACGCGTCGCCCGGTCCAGGAATCGAAACTACAATCTTACGATCATGGTGCTGACACCATAACCACTAAGCCACGCGCCTCCACTTTCAAGTGATGTATACATGAATATTTGTGTGTATATGTATGTATGTATGTTTGTATATTCATGTAAATGTAGATATGTTTTGAGTATGACTTCTATCTGCCTCCGGAAGTTCGGGTCTGATTCGGAAGGTCCAGGGTTTTTAGGAGTGTGGAACCGGCACTTAGCCAATATTGTTCCCATGTCTATTCTGACCTGGGAGGGTCACAAATATCAGTTAAGCAACATATGTAATGACATCTGAGCACGAGGACAAAGAGATATTCTTGGTTGGTGTCAGGACTTGTAGTAAAATCACCGGAAGTGAGAGATCCTTAGCGGTTGTCACCACATCCTTCTTGTAAAAGGGTGCACTAATGTAAAACCTGTGGTTTCACATGATTACTGGTCATCTTACTTTAGCCGGTAAATAGGTACTGACCACGTAGACTCCAAGAGTGCTACTCATGTTGTACAAGTGTTTATCACTATGATCCGATGACATACAGATATCTTTTTTATGGTGACCTCATATGTCATTCCATCTGCTAATAGTCCAATGGTGGACAGACGTAATCTGTTGGAAATGCACAGCGAGTTACAACTTTTGTCGGTGACGTATGTTTTCTCCTCGACTTCCTTGACTTCATGATTTTTCTTTTGTTCTTCCTCTGCAGCTTTCCACTACTGATAGATTTTGATTTTTCAGTTCTGTTGCAGTTCTGCAACTGGATTGGATTGTCGTCTGAGAGGTCATGGGCGTTAGAAATGTCATTGACAATAAATAAGCGCAAGGAGACGCCAATCATCTGTGAAGATACAGCAATCATCACACACACACACGCGCGCGCACGCACACACACACACACGCACGCACGCACTAATGCACACGCACACACGTACACAAACACACGCACTCACACAAATACACTCGCACGTATATGTATATATTTGTATGTACATGTATTCATATGGATATGTATACACGTATGCATTGCTGTTGTCAAAGAAGGTATGCATATATACGCAGACGTGTATGCAAACGCACACATACACACACACACACATACACACACGTACACCTTCCCCACAGCCACATATGTCTGTTATGCTCTAGCACCTGATCTGCTTTGATTGGGAAATTCCAGAGGAATTTGCAGGTCACCATCTCCGCCACTCTCTGCGGTTCATGCCCATACCAAGCCTTGCCTCTATTTGGCCACCACTTTTCATAGTTTCCAATGTAGCACTTTCGCTACAGCGGAGCCACTTTCTCTTTCCTAAGGTTGACCCCCCCCCCAGTTCCTGGTCAAAGCTTGGTTTTCCGCTGCCAGTATAGTGCTTTCGGTTTCTGTTTTTAGGGTTCTTTTCTCCAGCCAGTCCCACCTATGTTTTCCAGTAACTTCAGTTGTACCATTGGTCGTGTAGTCCCTTCTTGCGTAATTCTTCTTCAAGTCCTTTTTGTACTTCTTCCTCTGTTGTTTTTTCCTTTTTCTCTGCTTTCAATACTCCCCCATTCTTAACTGTCACTAATAAGGTTTACTTACTTTGTAATAGGTATCTCATTTAGCTCTCGAGTTAGATACGCACAAAGTCTTCCACACTTATCAGTCCCCTTTCTCCATTTGCTCTCATCATTTATAGTGAATGATGGGGGTCCATCCATTCGTTAGGAGCTTTCTTGTCTTCCTGGCCATCTCCTTTAGCTTTTCCTCTGTTCACTTCAGGATTCCAGCGCCATACCGAACTACTGCGATTGCGTTCGAGTTTATTGCCGAAATTATGTTTTTGGCATTCAGCTTTGAAGCCAATATTTTTCTCACTCGCCGCTAGAATCGTTAGCATGCCGGACGAAATGCTTAGTGCCATTTCGTCCGCCTTTAGGGTCTGAGTTCAAATTTCGCCGAGGGCAACTTTACCTTTCATCCTTTCGGGGTCGATAGAATAAGTATCAGGCAAGTACTTGGGTTGATGAAATCGATTAGCCCCTTCCCTCAAAAATTTCAGGCTTTGTGCATATGGTAGAAAGGATTATTATTATCATTAAAACAGCGAGCTGGCAAAACCATTAGCAAGCCGGACTTAGTGCTTAGCTGCATTTCATCCGTCTTTACCATCTGAGTTCAAATTCTGCTGAGGTTAGCTTCGCCTCTCATGTTTTCATCCTAATCGACTTAAAACCGCCCCCAAAATTGCAGGCGTTGTGCTTACAGGAAAAAGAAAAAGAAACGGTGAGCTGGCAGAATTGTTATGGCGTCGGGGAAAATGCTTCACACCGTTTCCTCTGACTTTACTTTCCGAGTTCAAATGCTTCCGAGGTCGACTTTGCCGTTTATCCTTTTCGGGTCGATCAAACAACTACCAGTCAATCACTGGGGTCAATGTAATCGACTTGTCCCTTCCCCCTAAAATTTTAGGCCCTTGTGCCTATTGTAGAAAGGATTCTTCTTCTTCTTCTTCTTCTTCTTCTTCTTCTTCTCCTCCTCCTCCTACTCCTCCTCCTCCCCTTCTTCTCCTCCTCTCCTCCTCCCCTTCTTCTCCTCCTCTCCTCCTTTCCCCTCTTCCCTTTCTCTCCTCCTCTCCTCCTCTCCTCCTCTCCTCCTCTCCTCCTCTCCTCCTCCTTTCCTCTCTCCCCTTCTCCCCTTCTCCCCGTCTTTTTGTTATTATTATGTAACCTAATATTTATAACAGATCTGGAAAATAAATGCATTTGTTGTTGTTGTTGATGACGACGACGACGACGATGATGATAATAATGATGATGATTATGATAACGTCGATGCAAAAACTTCGAAACGTTATAGTAATAATTCCTCAATTTAATGTTGTAAAAATCTTTTACCCAAATACATTGCAACAAGTCAGAAGGGAACCCAAGCTGGCGCCATCTGATCGGTTTTTCCCATTATTTCTGTCGAATGTGACCTGTTGATATATTTATTACGTTTCTCCTCTTTTATTGTTACTAGATCGATACATGGCATGTTTTTAGTCGTTATTTTTATTCTTTAGGTGAAGAAAGAACAAGGAACACGCAATTCTTTTATTGAATATTATTGGATATTATTAGAGATGTCTTTGGTTTCTTTTAGTGTTGGAAATGGTGTTGATTCAGGAATGCCGACGGTGGGAGCGGTGATAATGCTAGAAAGTCACGGGTGAAGCTGAACTTGTTGGGAATAAGATAGATGATAACTATAAAAATGGTGTTTAGACGCAGTTGGGCTATAACTATCTGGAGATACGAGGAAAGGAATGGCAAACGGTGGCAATGGAGAAAAATTAAATCTGAATAATAGATGAGAAGGAGAATAAAGAAGCGGAGGCGGAGGGGACGTAGGTGGAGGACAGAAGAAGGATCATAAAGAGGTAGTGGTGAGAGTTTTAATTAAAAAATTTAAATAAAACTTGAAGAAAGAGAGAAGGATGAAAACTGGAATTTTCGCATGTATTTAATTCAAATTTGGGAATTTGATCAACGGATCCTGGAGTATCAAGTTACAATCATTTACAATGTGAGTTCAAATGTTCTTGATATCGACCTTGTCTTTCTTTCTTCGAATGCCGG
>NC_142949.1:12881205-12891205 GCF_046866305.1 Octopus bimaculoides
ACCATGTGGTTGGGAAACATGCTTCTTACCACATAGGCACGCTTGCGCCTATAAAAGTGTGAGATGCTTACACCACCTGTATATATACTATTTTACTCTTTTACTTGTTTCAGTCATTTGACTGTGGCCATGCTGGAGCACCGCCTTTTAGTCGAGGAAATCGACCCCAGAACTGATTCTTTACAAGCCTAGTACTTATTCTATCGGTCTCTTTTGCCGAACCACTAAGTTACGGGGACGTAAACACACCAGTATCGGTTGTCAAGCGATGTTGGGGGGACAAACACACACACATATACATATATATACATATATACGACGGGCTTCTTTCAGTTTCCGTCTACCAAATCCACTCACAAGGCTTTGGTCGGCAAGAGGCTATAGTAGAAACACTCGACTAAGGTGCCACGCAGTGGAACTGAACCCGGAACCATGTGGTTGGTAAGCAAGCTACTTACCACACAGCCACTCCTACGCCTACATATATATATATATATATGCTGGAGCATGGCCGCAGTCAAAAGACTGAAACAAGTAAAAGAATAAAAGAAAAAAAAAGAATATATATGTGTGTGTGTTTGTGTGTATGTGTCTTTTATCTTTTGTTTCAACCATTGGACTGCGGACATGCTGGAACACCACGTGAAGCGTTTAGTCGAAGAAAGTGAGCCCAGTACTTATTTTTGAAAACCCTGGTACTTATTCTATCGTCTGCCGAGCCGCTGAGGAGCAAACACGTCAGGAATGAAGAGACCCTGGTTAAATCACTTGACATAGAAGTTGGATGTTTTCTGAAATAAACGTGTCACTTTTCAGTGATAGAACTCCTAATTATTAGCAAACACCTTCACAAAAATAAATATAACTAACAAAAAATATACTTTTAAGGAAAACCAATTTACATGAAAATGAAAATCTTCAAAAAGAAAATATCTTTTAACTCCCGTTCACACCAGTCACTTTGAAATATAATTATATACGTTGATGCTCTTTGGAAATCAGAATTTACAATTACAACTGAACTTTAAAACATCAGCTGAATATCAAACGTGAACAAAGAAAAGCTACTCGTACAAAGCTATCCGTGTTAATAAGATCAAAAGTGTCTCTAAGCTGAAGACATTTTCACGGTGTCATTTTAGGAAGTAATACATTGTTAGATATTCCACTCATACAATGTGAAAAATACAATTTGAAGTTTTCGCTTATTGTGTATTGAAATATCCTTTTAATCCACCAGATGAGTTAATTATCGTTTTGATATGTAACTTAAAAGATTTACACTTCACAGAAGTGGAGCCAAGTTATTGGCCTCGATAGGCAAATCTCTGATTATGTCATACAATAAAAGACAGTTCTGTAAAGCGTTGGTAAGTTTGAATTCGTTTAGTAAAGTTATATACTTGCAAATTGGTTCTACCTGGATTTACCGTAATCTTAGAAAGTCTTGGAGGTTAACAAACTCTTTACTATTCATATATCAATTCCCCATATGGTTAAAGTTAAATTCTTGAAGATTTTAGAAATGATAATATTGATTTCAAATTTTGGCACAAGGCCAGCGATGTTGGGGGCAAGTCGATTATATCGACCTCAGTTCTCAACTGGTATTTTTTTTTTATCAATCTCAAAAGAGATGAAAGACAAAATGGACCTTGGTGAAAGTCGAACTCAGAAATTAAAGACAGACGAAATGCCACAATGTCCGGTGCAGCAACGATTTTGTCAGCTCACCGCCTTATTCATAACCATAATATTGAATGTATACCATAAGCAGTTGGATAATGAACGGGTCAGTATGATATTGCTGTGAAAAAGCTCGTTGAAAATCATGAAAGAAACTTTACTCTGTTATGGAGAGCAAAAAATTTTCAAGTGAGCTTATGCATAATACCCAGGTTGAAAAGCATGAGGGAAGTGAAGCAACTGTAGTTACAAAAAAGGTGAACTCAATAGCAAAGCAAAATGCGCTTGAATAATTGGCTGATAGGTGGGGGAAAAACCTCTGCATGGCAAATATGTGGCCCGTAATAAACAAGCTGATGTAGACCAGAAGCACACCCATCAGTGGCTACGGAGCTCAGGGCTAAAGGCAGAGAGTGAAGGGTTTATCTTGGCTGTCCAAGATCAGAGATTGTTGACCCGGAACTATCAAGCCAATGTGATGAAAAATGGTGTAGACCCAAAGTGCCGATACTGCAAAGGTGGGATAGAAACACTAGACCACCTAATCTCTGGGTGCAAGGTTTTAGAACCTGTAGAGTACAAATCAAGACATGACAGAGTTGGCCAATATCTACACAGGCATTGTGCCTAGAGTAGAAAAGAAAAGACAAATGGTACTAGAGTAGAAAAGACAAATGGTACAAGCACCACCCTGAGGCTGTAACTGAGGGAGAAAATGTAACTATTCTTTGGATCTTCTCAGTATGTACAGACCGGACCATCAGGGAAAATAAACCAGATATTGTTGTGAAAGACCAAAACAATAAAGTCTGTTAATTGATTGACATGAGCAAACCCTGTGACCATAATATCTCGGCAAAAGAATTTGATAAGCTCAGAAAATATAAATATTTGCTAATCGAAATCGAAAAGATGTAGCATCTCAAAACAGTTACAATACCAGTGATTGTAGAAGCACTTGGAATGATTAAAAGAGGAACTGAAAATTATTTAGGAATGATCTCTGGCTTACCATCCATGCAGGAAGTGCAAAAGATTGTCTTAACTGGTATGTTACATGTACTGAGAAAAGCATTGTTGCTGTGAATTTTCTTTCCTTTCCCCCTTTTATTTTATTTGTTTACTTTTGTATTTTTTCATTTTTTCGTCCTTTTCTCCTTTTCTCTACCAGATTGATCAGGTTGAAGGAAATGCGCCAACTGCTGCTGCAAAGAAAATAAAATTAATTGCAAAGACAAAAGCACATGAAAAATTAGCTAGCAGATGGGAACAGAGACCTCTGCATGGCAAGTATGTGGCTCGTAGCAAACAAGCTGATGTCGACCAGAAACGCACGCATCAGTGGTTACGAAGTTCAGGGCTAAAAGCAGAGAGTGAAGGTTTCATATTGGCTGCTCAAGACCAAAGCTTATTAACCCGGAACTACCAAGCCAATGTGATAAAAAATGGAGCTGACCCAAAATGCCGATTTTGTAACGATGCGATTGAAACTATAGACCACCTAATCTCAGGGTGTAGAGTCTTAGCACCTGTAGAATATAAAGCAAGACATGACAGAGTCGGCCAGTATTTACACTGGACAATATGTCAGCATTATAAAATCGAAACCGCTGACAAATGGTATAAACACCATCCTGAAGCTGTGACTGAGGGAGAAAATGTATCGATTCTCTGGGACTTCCCCGTACATACCGACAAGACTATAAAAGCTAATAAACCGGATATTATTATAAAAGATCAGACAAAGAAGACGTGTTTATTAATTGACATGAGTATTCCCTCTGATCATAATATAGCGGCGAAAGAATTTGACAAGATCAGTAAATATAAAGACTTGCTAATAGAAATTGAAAAAATGTGGCACCTCAAGGCGACTACCATACCAGTGATTGTAGGATCTCTAGGAATGATAAAAAAAAGGTACTGAAATCTATTTGAAAATGATACCAGGCTTACCATCCCTACAGGAAGTGCAAAAAATCGTGCTAACTGGAACGACTCATGTACTGAGAAGAGCATTATCGCTGTGAAAACAACATCCATTCATGAATTTTTTTTTTGTTTTCTTAAATACATGTTTTACCTGTGAATCTGCTCTAGGTGTACGGAAAACACTCGGCGAGAAATGGAAGAAAATTTGAAGAAAGAAGAAAAAAAACAACAACATAATAATAATAATAATAATAATAATAATAATAATAATAATAATAATAATAATAATAATAATAATAATAAAGAGACCGGGAGCACTATACTGGCAGTGCAAGACCAAGCTTTGGCCATGAACTGGATGGTCAACCTTAGGAATGAGCAGGTGTATCTGCTGTGCCGCATCTCTAATAGAGTGGATGAAACCATTGCCCATATCACGAACGAATGCCTTAGACTTGCCCAAAACCACGACAAGTTGTAGCGACACGACTAGGTAGCGAAAGTGCTACATTGGAAACTGTGAAAAGTGGAGTCTAGAGAGAGGCAAGACGTGGTACGAGCATAAACCGCAGATAATGGCGGAGTTGGAGACTAGCAAAATCCTCTGGGATTTCCCAATCCAAGCAGATCAAGTTCTAGAGCAGTGGTTCCCAAACTTTTTTAGGGTTGCTGTCCACTCAGGCCTCATTCCTAGCACCCCACCCAAACTAACCATCACAAATATAGACCTCTTTCTGAAGCAAATTCAAAGCAACTGTATTTCACAAATGAAACTTAACCTAACGAACCCATTATCGCCCCAATTTTTACATGAATCGCTACCCCATTATCACCTCATTTTTCTTTAAAGGAACGTTCCACCGCCACTATATAGTTGATGTTGTATGCCTCTTTGAACCATGAATAGTCAAGAAGAAAGACGAAAAATAGATAAATACTACAATACTACCCTCTTAATTACGGAATAGCCTGGCTAAGGAAAATGAAGAAGGTGAAGATATTGTTGGGTCATCAGGAACAGTATCAGAAGGCATCAAGAGGAATATTAAAGGAAATTGGAATAGAGTGCCCCGTAGAACTGTTACAAAAGGTTTGCCCCCTTGGCACGGCCAGCATAATAAAGTATTTGATAGCTGAAAAGAACGAATAGCATAGTACCGTAGGTGGCAGGTAGTTGGCTCGCTACGCATGCAAGACTCCAGGCGCTCCAACAAAACTTGTGATAAAGTGATAATAATAATAATAATAATAATAATAATAATAATAATAATAATAATAATAATAATAAATACATAACAAAAATACCAGGACTTACAAATATATATAACATACAAAAAATTGCACTACTGGGTACTGCACACATTCTACGCAAAACACTTTCAATACAGTAAACATAAGAGCACCACAGCAAACCACAGCACATACCCAAGGCGCACAGAGCTGCGCTCGGTAGTGAAGTGAAAGCACGTTATAAAAATAAAACTACTGAATAATAATAATAATAATAATAATAATAATAATAATAATAATAATAATAATAATAATAATAATAACAACAACCTATGGAAGACACACGAGATGTCGAAATATTGTTCATTTGATAACAGTCACTCTCTTCTTTATTGTTTAATAATAATAATAATAATAATAATAATAATAATAATAATAAGGCAGTGGCTCTCATGGCTTCTGATCTTAATTGATTGGAAGTGTTATCATGTACATTGTCTTGTATTGGTATAAAAAGATGGGCTACAGCAAATATTCTACGTAATACCACATATTTGCTTGTCAGTTGTTTGACCTTAACCAGTTAGGCATGTCCCTTGGTGGCCGACGATATGTGCATCTCTGATCACGAGCAGAAGTAATGGGAGAGCATCATAGCCATGTGTTGAGAGGAATTCTTTTGGGTTTGAATAATTCACCTTTGGAAACATGGGTTTTTTACTCTACATCCTTAAACAAACCTTATTCAGGGACCTTTTGAGCGGGATGGGCTACTCGACCTGAAGAAAATTCTAAGTGGGCTCCACCTGCGAGGTCATGCGCTGTTTATCTTGATATGAGATCACCATGTCGCTTACATATGGTTGTGATGCATGTGCCTGGTGTACCCTTATCAGACGGGTAGTCATGATGGGTATAATGGGCTTCGTATATTTTACCCCAGTGTCACTTTGATGCATGCACTGTTGTTCTCTCACTCACTACTACTACTACTACTACTACTACTACTACTACTACTACTACTACTACTAATGGTTTCAAATTTTGGCACAAGGCCAGCAAGTTCGGGGGGTAGGGTAAGTCGATGGCTTCGACCCCGGCGCTCAACTGGTACTTATTTATTCGACCCCGAAAGGTGCTCAACTGGTACTTATTAAAATAAGTACCAGTTTATCTTGGATGCCGAAGATCAGAGATTGTTGACCCGGAACTATCAAGCCAATGTGATGAAAAATGGTGTCGACGCAAAGTGCCGATACTGTAACGGTGGGATAGAAACAGTGGACCACCTAATCTCTGGGTGTAAGGTTTTAGCATCTGTAGAGTACAAATCGGCGGAATTTGAAACGTGACCATTAAGACGGACGGAATGCCGCTAAGCATTTTCCCCGGCTTAATCCTTTTTACTATAGGCACAAGGCCTGAAATTTTGAAGGAGGAGGACAGCTGATTACATCGACCCCTGTACTTGACTGGCTGATACTTATGTGATCAACCTGAAAAGGATGAAGGACAAATTCGACCATGACGGAATTTGAACTCAGAACGTAATGACTCGGAAGAAATGTCGTTATGCATATCGTCCGACGTGCCAACGATACAGACTGTACATTGCCATACTACTACTACTACTACTACTACTACTACTACTACTACTACTACTACTACTACTACGTAACCAGTAGAGCAAGAACGATCTGACACGTGCGCGCACGCACGCACACGTATATGTACATGTATATACATGCATGTGAGTGTGTGTGTGTATATATATATATACACACACATATCCACACATAAAACATCCTTCTTTCTCTATATATACGTATATATGTATGTATGTGTGTGTATACGTATCTATATGTGTATATATGTATAAATGCATACATACATACATGCATACGTGTATATATATATATATATATATATATATATATATATATATATATATATATATATTAGAAGGTTTGGAGGTGATGTACAGGAATTATATATTAGAAAAAATAATAAGGTACTCAGATATGTGGATGGTTGAACATTTATAGATTTTTATTAATATGTCACATGTTTTATAAATTAGCGCTTGCATCTATTCTTGTAGATTCTCCATACATACATACATACATACATACATACACACACATATACATACATATATATATATATATATATATATATATATATATATATATATATATATAGTTGTAATTTATAATAAACCAAAAGACGAAGACAGGTGTGCAAACAACAAACAGGTGTGATAGTTTAACGCTCAGGAAGGTGAGAAAGACTTTTACGTTTCTAGCCAACGCTCTTCAACAGAGAGGAAGACGAGAAAATAAACAGAGAGAGAATAAAAAAAAAGCTTTAGTGGCGTGGCAAACAAAATGGAAAAAAAGATTGTATTTGAATATCAAAAGGAGAATAATATACTCTTTTATTATCTTCATTATCCTCATTATGTTCATTATTAGTTTGTTTCAGCTTCAATGGAATAGTACATACATATATGATGGATGCAAACGCGTGTTCGATTATTGCCATCGCCTGATCGAAAGTCCCACGCATGCGAAGGCTACGACCAGTCATTTATGTGATAGGCCTTACCTTTTTGTTTCAATCGATGCCTGTGCATGATGATTTTTGTTATAGCGAGGAAAGAATTTGTACAAATCCAATCCCACTCTCTGAACATGGACAGCATAAACTCGGTAAGAAGAACCAGTCTAAACAATCGTTATATTGTCAGTGTCGCAGAGTTTCCCTATTATAGAGAGACGTTGTCCATTGCGCCAACTGCGCACCTGGACACCAACCCAGGTATTTCCACGTCCCCGTGCATACATACATGCATACATACATACGTACACATACTGTTGGATGGCCGTTGACTGCGCATGAGCTCTTCCGCCCTTTGACAGGTCTTACTTTTCGTCCTGCAGGGTGTTTAACAATCTCCCCTCCTCATCAAGCAAGCTTGATGGGGTTGTCAATTTAGTCGCCGACGACCCGAACATGCAACAGGTTGTACACACACACACACACACACACACATACATACATACATACATACATACATACATACATACATACATACATACATACATACATATATGTATGTGTGTATCTATACATACATACGCATGCATACATATTACAAAACATGAGAGATGGTTTATAGGCTATTTCGTTACATCAACTTGCGTAAAGTGATTATTTGTAAATTACATTATCAAGACTCCAAATACGTCCTTGTTACTCCATAATAGCAATATGTACCAACGTTATATGCCTTCAATTTTTTTATTCAACATTATTCGACTCCGTTTCACGTAATTTTCATTTAAATTTATTTCGAGTGACTTGCTTCGCAGACGGAATATATGGAACTGCCACAAGATCAATAAGTGAATCTTTTTGTGTGTGTGTGGGGTGGTGGTGGTGGTTAAAATTCACTGATCTCCAACTGCGGTATAAACACGCCAGAAGAACACAAAACTAATACATTATTACAGATGTAGTGAGAGGATAGATTCATTACAAGAACTCAAACAACCAAAGCATATGAAAGCATGACGCAATTAAAGGAAAACGCTTTAGAAAAAAAAATTGAATTCTAGCTGTGATTTTCTCCGAAAAAGCTCTCTGCCAAAATGTCAAAATTCACCTCTAGTCACGATATATGGACTTCATTTTACCAATTTAATTTTAAAAATCCATTATCACGAAACCTTAAATAAACAGACATCTTTGCAATCATGCGTTTTTGAATGAAATATTAATGGAATTCTTGTCTGTTGAATATCGTTGCATTGCTAAAAACTTTTCAGAAGGATGATTTTATCAGAAATGCACACTCAAAGACATTTACTACACAACCTTATACGAATACACACATACACACACAAGAAAATAAACACAAACACACACACATACACACACATACAAACACGTGCAGACAGTACATATTGCCATAAATTTGTCAAAAGCGGAAGTCCACTAGAAATAAAGACGTCCAATATTTAAGTTATTCATTTTAAGAAATTCTCTGCTCACATTCGACAGCTCTACAAATTACATGAACTAAAGACAAGCAGCTATACCAATGAACTTTCATTAAAAATTTGCTGCGAGTTCATCTTATCAAAAACAATATTTTTTCAGTATTGGTCTTGTTTTTTTTTTACGTCTGTTTCGAACAATGTAGGTAAATGTTTTGGCATTTAATCACAAAAAGGTCTACTGAGATACTTCTCAATATTCATATCAAACCATGTAACTTACGTTAATTGTACTTGTGAGGAGAAATGAATATCATCCTTTCGCGTTTCCTTTCAATAAAACATCAGACATTGTATATTGAAAAAAAAAAAAAAAAAAGACAAGCTATTATATCTATGATTTTGTAAGCTATTATATCTTTTGATTTTGTAGACACTAGTACTGAGAGTTTGAAAGAAGATTATGTGACCTTGTCATTGTAATAATTGTGGCACAGGTGAGATGAAGTACCTTCTTTCACAAAATAAAATCAGATTACTTATTTCGTTTGGTTCTGTTCTCCACACCCTCCTTCTATACATGCATCTACTGCAACAATTGTAAAAAAATATTACCTGCTTAAAAACGGAAAACAAGAAGATGAATACTCTTTCTGAAATCTGAGTGTTTAAGTAGTCTTGAAGTCTGTACACGAAGTAGAAACACTGTCTGGGTTGCAGAATTAGGAAAGAGCTTAGCATTTCATTCTGAACTCACTAAATGACTGTGGTTTTGTTGGATTAAACTGAGTTTAAGACAGACTTGAAGTTATGAATTATTTCAGGAATACATTTCCGTTGATCTTTTCTTTTCTACTCTAGGCACAAGGCCCGAAATTTTTGGGGAGGGGGCCAATTGATTATATCGATCCCAGTACGCAACTAGTACTTAGTTTATCGACCCCGAAAGAATGAAAGGCAAAGTCGACCTCGGCGGAATTTGAACTCAAAACGTAAAGTCAGACGAAATACCGCTAAGAATTTCACCCGGCGTGCTAGCGTTTCTGCCAGCTCAGACTTAGAAAACATTTCAGTTGATGGTAATGGAAAGAAGGGAGAATTGAAGTACTAGAAACGGAAGATTACTGACGGCCAAACGTTCTTGAAATATC
>NC_142949.1:12896205-12903705 GCF_046866305.1 Octopus bimaculoides
TGGGAACACGGTAAGTTGTTAACGAAATTAGAAAGAGGGAAAATACAACTAAGTCAAAACTAAAAGTCTGCAGGAGTAACCAAATAAGTGGAAAGAATATTTCCCAGATCGCTGTGCATTTTCTGATGAACCGTTGGAAATTTCTATCAAGCATGGTCTTGACAGTAAACTTTGTAATTTCACACTAGATGAATTCACTAACGTACTGAAAATGATTAACAAAATAAGCAGATAAATTTGGTGTAATATAGCCAGAAGCTTGGAAAACAGAGGTCTACCATAAACCCTGCTTCAATTTCCTCATGTAGTTTACAATTAAAACACAACTGAGAAGTGATATGAGGGTTATAATCGTTTCTCCAAGAAAGGTTATTTCGGTCTGGCTACAACTTATAAAGTTTACTTTTACAGTGAGCGGTAGTATTTACATCAAAGCGTTGCTGTACAAGAACCTGAGAAGCCTTTACGAAGGAACCAAAATAGCTTCAGGAAAAATGGTTCGGGTTGGAGGATCTTAGTAGCAAGAACAATCAATCTCATTGTTTGTAGACTTTGCCAGTCCTATCGACTAATTCACAAAGAAAAGAGAAAAAAGAAAAAAAAAATAGCGCAAATTCTTCTTAGAAACGGATCATCTCAAGATGATCAGTGGACAGATAAAACGATTTATTTAACATCATTATTGATGTCTTGCCAGGCGATACACTTCAAACATTCCTGTTCGTCATCTGCAAATACTATGTCCACACATCAATTGACAAAATGGAAGAAATCTGTTTAAATAACAAAATTTCACTTCCAACCATAACACAGGTTGTCTTAATGATATCACTGTCTTTGAAGATACCATCTCAGAAACTGTTACCCTTCTACAAGGCCTTCTGAAAGTAGCAGGCGATATTGGACATTATATATATATATATATATATATATATATAAGAGGAAATAATTCTATTCTCAAACGGAGGATAAAGCATGAACAGGATAGAATATCCATATTTTGCGGAAAAATCTGTCGGCGGCCAACCATGAGACTCACATCCCTGTGATTACGCGTGAAGTGCTTTACCATTAAGCTAAACTGCCCAGCGACAAATTCTTCTGTAAAATTAGGATATATAAATCCAGCTTTGTTGACTTTCGACGTAAGTTGAATTTAACGTACGATAGCGTCTTATACGGCATTAGTATTCGAGACGTCAACAGGGCAGAATTCCGTGTCCATACAGAACTAGTGGGTGAAGGTTTTACTGGATGACTGACCTGTTTACATTCATGCTGGGGTGTCGGGTGTCATATATATATATATATATATATATATATATATATATATATATATATATATATATATATATATAAATGAAATATTCAAACACTGAGATTTGAAGTTAGATGTCACTACTGTTCATATCATCTGTGGATAAATTCAAAATTTGATGATATCACCAGTAGTAGCATGGGTGGAACGCAGTTATGATAGCTTTAAGGAGCTATGAAATTTGCACGAAGCGTAATGATGCTTAATGAGCATCTACCTGCTAGAAATAAGAGCCAAGTCTTAAATAATCCACCGTAGCGCACCAATATAACAGAGAAAAACAGTATGCGAGGAAAACAGAAAGAATTAAAACATTTAACAGCACAAATAAAAATATTATGCGATTAGGGATATCCACAAACCAGGTTTCGGCTTTTGGTTATTCAACCTTGAGTCTCGTCAGTGTGGACCACCAGTTTAAATCCATGACTGTTCACGTTAGTCTCTGACTGTGCAACATATATATATATATATATATATATATATATATATATATATATATATATATATATGCTTCAAAGTGTGAATGCAGTTATTACAATCACTAAGGCTCAATAAGCACACTATGGACTCCTGACACCCCAGCATGAATGTACACAGATCAGTCATCCAGTTAAAACCTTCACCCGCTAGTTCTGTATGGACACGGAATTCTGCCCTGGTGACGTCTCGAATACTAATGCCGTGTCATGACTGGTGGCGGAATCGTCCCAGTCGGGCAAATCCGAGCAAGCTGTACAAGATGATACTTGTAGCAATCTGTACAATAATTGCAGGTATTTAGCTAAAGGAAAAGGGATTTAAGGATTTAAGTCTGAGCTTAGTTTCTTTCAATTAGAAGTTGAATTTGATCGAAATTTAAATTTAAAAAAAAATGTTTTTCACTTTTCAACTTTATTTAAAAAAAAAAAATATTATTGCATGTTCTTGCTATTGAGTTGTATTGACATTTTTATAGTTTTTTTTAGGCGATAAACTTTTTTTAGGCATAAAACCATATACCTCTTCTCATGTCAGCGTCGCTTTTATTTCGAACAAAACTGCCCCAATAACACTTCCACTCGGTTTTGCTAATATTTTGTATGGAATATTGAAGCCGTGTTCCTGCTTCTGTCAATTTACCAGGCGTGAAATTAAATAAAATAACCAACAATATATATACAATGTATATACAGTGTATAACAAAATATAAGAAATTACGGCTGGAGGGAATGAATGATTGCTATGCATAAATGAATAATAACATATTGGTAAAATAATCTAGCAAATTGGAATGTGAGGATTCTACGCAAAAATTTAAATGTAATTAATCTTTAAAATAGTGAATATTAAAATGCTATGTTTAAAATTATTCTCATCAATGAATACAGTGACTGTTTGAAAAGTACAATACGTACATATATAGTCATTACATACATACACAACGTATATACATACATACACTGCGTTTGTGTAGTCATTAGATTTATGTAATATACATACATACATATATATATATGTATGTATCTAAAATACACACATACACACACACACACACACGCACATACATATATATATATCTATCTATAATGCATACATTGTAGTCCTTCAAGAAATTAGATAATGGAACAGATTCTTACTAAAAGTAAAAGCAAAAACAAGGAACAACTAAAGTGGCAGAATGTAAAAATGCGAAGAAAAACACTACTATGGAAAGCGACATATAACGAAATTAAATAATGTGTAATTTGGAATCGAAAACTATTCAAAACCGCCTACATCGTATCAGTCTATAATAGCAACCGCATAATGTATTAGTAAAGTGTGATATCTATTACGGTTTCTATACCGTTTTTCAGTACATTTGAATCAATCAATCAATCAGTATATATATATATATATATATATATATATATATATATATATATATATATATATATGTTTTTATGCATATTTATATATATATATTTATATGTATATATATAAATGTATATGCATTTATATATATATATATATATATATATATATATATATATATATATATATATATATATACATATACACGCATATATATGTATATATGTATATATGTATGTATGTGTATATACAGACAGACAGACACACAGACACATATCGGAACAGAGCAGAGAATATATATAAATATACAAACTAAAAAAATATATATTCCGGAAATTGCTGTATGATTCAGATGATATGAGTTGAGTTAATTCTTAATGGTAGAAACAACGACAACAACAATAATATCAGAAGCAACAATAGCAGCAACAAAAACACTTCCAATAACACCACCACCACCAACAACAACAACAACAATAATAATAATAATAATAATAATAATAATAATAATAATAATAATAATAATAATAATAATAATAATAATAATAATAATAACAATAATAATAATAATGATAATAATAATAATAATAATAATAATAATAATAATAATAATAATAATAATAATAATAATTGCTAAATAGAACTGGATGCGGTTACAAATACTATGGAAAAACAGTCAGCCACCTTCTATATATGGATGACCTAAAATTATATGCAAAAAACGACAAAGAGCTAGAAACACTACTACAGACAGTACACGGCTTTACCAAGGAAATAGAAATGAAATTCGGATTAGAAAAATGTGCCAAAGCAACCCTGAAAAGAGGAAAATTAGTTAAAAGTAGCAATATAACACTAGATAAAGCCAATGAAATAAGAGAACTAGACGAAAGCCAACCATATAGGTATTTAGGAGTCAATGAACTAGATAGGATACAACATACACAAATGAAAGAAAAAATAAAGAAAGAGTACTATAGACGAGTTAGATCAATACTAAAAACAGAGCTCAATGCTAAAAACAAGATAATAGGTATCAACACTTTAGCTGTCCCAGTTATAAGCTACAGCTACAACATCCTTAACTGGACACTAAACGAACTATGTAAAATAGACAGGAAAACAAGAAAAATAATGACAGGATATAGGATGCACCACCCAAAATCTGACATAGAAAGGCTATATATACAACGCACAGAAGGTGGCAGGGGTCTTATACAGCTAGAAAACTATTATAAAATAACCACCATAGGACTGCAAAAATACCTACTCCAGAAGCAAGGGAAACTAATACAAATAGCCACAAAACACGAGCAAAACAAAAAACTGTTTTCAGTATTTAAGGAAGCTGACAAATACAAACAAGAAATCAATCTACCTAACAAATACGAAGAAGAAGAAGAAGAAACAACAAAAGCTATAAAACAAATGAAATCCAAACTAAAACTAGAACAGCAACGGACCATGATAAAACGATGGCAAGAAAAGCCCCTACATGGTAAATACTGGGCTAAACTAAATGCGAAAGAAATAGACAGAGAAAAATCCCAGCAATGGCTGAGAAGCTCAGGACTCAAAGCAGAGACTGAAGGATTTTTAATTGCTGCACAAGACCAAAGACTCCCCACCAGAAATTACCAAAAACACATAATGAAAAGAAATATAACAAGTAACTGTAGAATATGTGGAGATGGACAAGAAACAATAAATCATATTATCTCTGGCTGCCCAGTCCTGGCTAAGAAGGAATATATTCACAGACACGACAGAGCTGGGACCTATATACACTGGAAGCTATGCCAACATTATGGAATAGCAACAGAAAAAAGATGGTATAAACACACGCCAGAAAAGGTCACAGAAAACGAGAAAGCAACCATACTCTGGGATATGCCAATACACACAGATAGAGAAATTAAGGCAAATAGACCAGATATAGTTGTCAAAGATCATGAAGAAAAAAATGCTTTCTAATTGATGTATCAATACCAGCAGATGACAACGTTTCTCTAAAAGAAATGGAAAAACTTTCAAAATACAAAGACCTGGAAATAGAGATAAATCGAATGTGGAATCTAAAAACAGAAACAATTCCTATCATAGTAGGTGCCTTAGGTATAATAAAAAAATATTCAGACAAATACATAACAAAAACACCAGGACTTACAAATATATATAACATACAGAAAATTGCACTACTGGGTACTGCACACATTCTACGCAAAACACTTTCAATACAGTAAACATAAGAGCATCACAGCAAACCACAGCACATACCCAAGGCGCACAGAGCTGCGCTCGGTAGTGAAGTGAAAGCACGTTATAAAAATAAAACTACTGAATAATAATAATAATAACAATAATAATAACAATAATAATAATAATTCTTTCTTTATTGATCACAAGGGCCGTACACGAAAACAGGACGCTACAGCATAAACGATAGTGAGTATTTACAAATGTTGCATGTTAAGAGTAAAAAAGCAATAGCAACTAATAAAAAAATATTCGAACAATGAAACTCCCGAAAAGAATGGGAATTTCCACCTGGGGCAACCAAGGCCCCAAGACACCCTGGACACCCCGAACGCCAAGGGCACCTCGAACGTCAAGGGCACCTCGGGCGGGTCTCTTTTTCTCTCCATTCTCTCCGGCCAGCAGGTGCATCATCGTTATATCAACTCACCTTACAACAAAAATATTGGAAGCGGGAGGGCAACTCATCCCTCTCCTCCCTCACTGCCCTTTTCAAGTGGAACTTGAAAGGGTAGATGCTGGCCTGACCGAAAAGGAAGGTATCTGTCTTCAGTCCATTCAACCTCGTCCACCACATTACTTCTTTCGCCACAGCCACCAGGCAGAGTAGAAATGCCTTCTCTTCATGGCCATAAGAAGGTGGTGAGGTGATCTTCACGATGGACTCGGCCGATAATCGGGTCCGTCCTACTTGCGTCAACATCTGTTTGAAAAAGCAGCATAAGTCAGCAATGTTCGAACACTGGATGAATGCAGAACGGTTTCATCGCTCACATCTAGGGCAGGTCTATCTGACAGCGCTTCTGTGTCTGTAGAGCTTGCCTCGAACCAGCAGAGCTCCCCGGTAGCATTGCCATCCAAGGATTTCTGGAAATTATCCATAGGCCCCGGCCCAAAAGTCCTCTGGAATAAACCAACTAATTGATTTCTGCCGACACCCAGAGTTTCCTCAAGAACGTCGTCGCTCTTTCCCGCCACTAATCCCCTATAAAACTCCAGTGTGGAACTTACACTGACAGCATTGCCTAACTGGCTAAAGACTGCGAGCGCTTGCCGACACATCGGGTGCCAAGCGCTCTTTCTCCGTCAGTGAGACGAGCTGCGGAACATCATGCCTGACAAATGTCAACAACAGCTGTTTACCTATAAAGAAATGCGTGAGTTGTCGCCGCTTCAATGCATATGTGTGCATCATTAGTCACAACATGCCCAGTTCTACACTCATCGGCTGCCAAGAGCAGATAGACCGTCTGACGAGCGGTACTCGCCTTTCCACAGAAAAAGGAAGAGCAAGCGCTGCAGCTTGAGCAGCTACTAATCAGAGCAAGGAGTGACGTCTGGCGGTAGTAGATGACGGATGCGATGTACGCATTCGTCACCTCCACCCGACCTTCCAGGGACAGCTTCCTCTTTGCTTGTTTCTGGATGAGACTGGCCACTCTGCTAGTCACCTCTCCTAGTTTTTGTAAACCTTCGGGTCAGGACCAAACCAGACCACAAGCAGTTTAACTAATCCTCATGTCCAGTGCTCTGCGACGCTGTCGGACGATATGTATCTGTCTTCCAAGTGGGCCTGCTGCAGCCCCACCGAATTCTAGTTAATCTTTGTTCCTGTCACCGCTTCGTACCGCATTAAGGTAGCGCACGGTCGCTGCAGTGAATTTGCCTTTAGAAGTTACAGTCCACCGTAAGCAAATTGCGGAGGGGAGCACGAAGCAGTGAAGTGTATAAATGTAATGTTATAACCAGTTCAAATATGCGTGTGGTACGTTTGGACTCACACATGTCATTCACACGTATGCTCTTTTTTAGGTGATTATTTCAGTAGGTTCTCCGTTAGGCTCTATCGCTGGATATGTGTATATATATATATGTGTATATATATATATATGTTTACACCCCACAAACACGTGTGTGTGTGTAGGTATATATATGTATATACAAACATATTTTAACTAACCTAAAGTTTTGTTTATACACGTGTACTCACGCACGCACACACACACACACACATACATATAAGCCTCAACAACGAACAAAAACTGAGCGAAATCTTTTGGCTCACCTACCCACTCTCACCGGGGGTTCCA
>NC_142949.1:12906205-12913705 GCF_046866305.1 Octopus bimaculoides
TGTTCCGACATTTTGTTTTCAAGATGTTGCGAATATATATCATGTGAACATTCAGAAAATGAGATTCCTATTATCAACGAATCTAAAACTAACTTGTTGACTTCTTCGGAAAAATATTTCCATGCTTTATGCAAGCCATGTCAGTCATTTACATTTAAAGTGTTCGAAAATATTTTTAGAATCTTAACCTTGCTCAAAACTACTCCGCTAAAATATGATAAAAAACCCCATATTAATCGTTTAATCCCAGTTTATCTATTAATATTAAGAAATCAAAAAATATATTTTGGGGTAATATTAAATTAAGTATTACTATTTGAATGAACAAACAGAATTCTTGCATTCCATTAGTTAGAAGCCGTTCATCTTATGTGAACAGACCTAAGACACATATGAGACTTGGCACCGAGAGTTTAACGCTTCGACATGCAGTATGACAGTCCGGACAAGCTTGCTACACTGTCTTTTTCGTTCTTCTATGTTTAGAGATACTTGTGGGTAACTCCAGTGGAAACATTTTCAGGTAATTTTTCACTTAAGTGTTTGCTTTCTTTATTGTATTTTTTATTTTTATTGTCGGTATAGTAGAATTTTTAATGAGTTCTCTAAACAAGCAAGAAGTCCTGGATTTGGAAACGCAGCCGAAGTCTCTGGCTGAGAGTTCAAGAACATGTCGGCTTCAACAAAGCCTGGTGAATAAACAACAATGGAAATGCAGGAAACGTGGAAGGGTTTCGGATGGAGTGCATCTGGAACTGGAAGACCAGTCTTTTACGCAAAGATACATTGAGTCCTCCTATAGATTACATTAAGGTTACAATTGAATGACTGCGGAATAGCTACTCTGCTATTTCTATTGGTAGGTAGTTTCACTGACAAAACGATCAGAATATTTATAACCAGCACAGGCGTAAAAACGGAATATTTATAGCCAACACAGGCGCAAAATTGGAATATTTATAACCGACAGAGGCGCAAAATCGGAATATTTATAACCGACAGAGGCGCAAAATCGATTTATATCTCGTAAATCTGTGGTTAATTAGATTTTTTGTTACTGGTTTGATATTGCATTTGTGTGTGTATATTTTTTGTTTTTCAGGAGCGCGAAAACAACGATATGATTTTTAAGGTGATAATTCCTGTTATTCGAGAGAGATTTAACAACAAATGGACATGTATTACTTACACTAGCTACAGAGAAAATAAAATGCCAGGGTGGTCTTTCATCTTTGTTTCGGGATGGTGAAGGGAAGTATTGAGAAACTGTGGTAAATATTCTTTGGCATGTGATCAGAATCAGCGTTTCCCTTGATCTAAACCCCGTAGAGGGCTCTGTTTGTCGCCTCTGTTTTTCTTCTGCTCAATTACGTGTAAAACATTTGGAAAACGGGTCATGAGTTACGATTGTTTGAGGAATACGATGAAATATTCCTAAAAGAACGGTTTTAGTCACCTTCTTAACTCTTTCTGATGGATGAGATCGAAGCACGTTTAATGAAATTGATGGCGTAAAACTGTAGGAAGTTCGACCGGCGAACATGAAATACACGGCTGTTCTTGTGGGTGGTTCTGGTGCAAAAGGCCGCTGTGATTGTGCAGCTGCTGCTGCTGCTACTACTACTACTACTACTACTAAAAAATCACCCCTGTCCTTCAAGCCCCGTTTTATTCAATTGCTTCTCTTATTTAATGTTGTTGCGTTATATATGAGTTAGAAGGACACACTACTCATTGCTGTGATAAGCAACTGATGCCGTCCAGTTTGATAGTACCACCAGCCCTTTGCGGACCTTTGGTGTAGATTTCTCTGTGGCCCGCATTCCTGCCCCTGTCCTTACGTAGAGGAATGCTACGGTGAAGGTGCGTGGCTTAGTGGTTAAAGTATTCGGCTCACAGTTGCAAGGCCGTGAGTTCGATACTCACCGGTGCGTTCAGTCCTTGAGCAACACACTTTATTTCACGTTGCTCCGGTCCACTCAGCTGGCAACAAGGAGCCAGCCTTGTCACTCAGTGTCACGCTGAATCTCCCTGAGAACTACATCAAGTGTGCGCGTTTCTGTGGAGTGTTCAGTCACTTACACGTCAATTTCACGAGCATGTTGTTTGGTTGGTGGAATCACCTGGAACCCTCGTTGTCATAACTAATGGAGTGCCACTTTTACTCCTCCCCCAAATTTTAAAAACAAGAAACAAACCCTATGGATGGTTTTTCCTTCTTATCTCCATTATATGTGACCTTTATTCGAACCTAGGTCCAATCTATCCCTTACACGCATTCACACCTTCGATTCCTCCTTGAGACACAAATCTCTCATTTCCTTTCGATGCTCGTACCAATTCTTGACCCTTTTCTTATCTAAACCTTTTTACTTTGAAGTCCAGAGGTGGTTCAAGTAGATTAATCAAAATCTTATCAGGTAACCGGGCTGATGCGTCTCTTCTCTCGGAACTGCTATTTAAGTAAACGTAGATTTGCAGGAAACACGGTTTTTATTCTTTTAACCTTTTATTTATTTCAGTCATTTGACTGCGGCCATGCTGGAACACTGCCTTTTAGTCGAAGAAATCAACCGCAGGCCTTATTCTTTGTAAGCCTGGTACATATCCTATCGGGTCTTTTGCTGAACCGCTAAGTTACGGGGATGTAAGCACACCAACGTCAGTTGCCAAGCGATGGTGGTGGCGGGGGAAAACATAAACTCACACAAACACACACATTGATACGACAGGCTCCGTTCAGTTTCCGTCTACCAAACCCACTCACAAGGCTTTGCCCAGAACCATGTTGTTGGGAAGCCAGCTTCTTATCACACAGCCACGCCTGCCTGCCTTCTTCTTCTTCTTCTTCTTCTTCTTCTTCTTCTTCTTCTTCTTCTTCTTCTTCTTCTTCTTCTTCTTCTTCTTCTTCTTCTTCTTCTTCTTCTTCTTCTTCTTCTTCTTCTTCTTCTTCTTCTTCTTCTTCTTCTTCTTCTTCTTCTTCTTCTTCTTCTTCAATCATTTGGCCCTCCTCAGGATCATAAAAATCTTGCAGAGGATGTTGTGCAGTTCTATAAGAAGTTCCCTTCTATTTCTCTGTTACTTTATGGAACCACCTCCCAAGGTCTTCAATCTTTACCTGAGTAAATGGATTTTACCCTCATGTTCACGATGTATGGGAATTTCGCAAACCTTTTTTCTTCTAGACCGAAATTCTCCATCACTTTGCTAGTAGTGTTTGTCAGGAAGTATCAATGTGTTTCTCTCTTCTCATTGCGTTTATCTTTCAAACAGTTTTACAAAGTTCTGTAGAATGAAAACGTGTGCAACCGAAGTATTCCCAGAAACGTAATTGAGACGGAGATCCCTCTGATGCTGGATACCAAATTTATTTACAGATAAACATATTAGTATTTACTTTACATTCTTTACCAACGACAGTTAAATCTTCCTACAAGAAACACCATAGGAGAGGATAAATATTTATACATCTTATAGATTGTGCAATAGATACAATTACTTGGCCTTCCATGACCACTGGTCACTATCATTGAATGATCAGGTTTATTCATTTCAGCGGTGAAAATTGGATTTGGTACAATGCATATATTTCTCAAGAATAGCAGTAAAGTTTGTGAAAATATTCATTTTTCGAATCAAAGCTGGACAGTTGATTCATGGGAATTTATTTATAAAACGGGGCTGAAATATTACAATTCACAAACTTAGGACAACATGCTTCAACAATTAAGATGACAATACTAATCAAAGATTATCATCGATCGATTAGTTATTTTTGACAACAACAGCTAATACGTTAAAATAACTCACAACTTTCTCCGTCAAATTACTGGTAGTAACTAAATTAGCCATTGTGTGGCGTGGAATAAGATACATACATACATACATACACACACACACACACACACACACACACACACACACACACACACACACACACACACACACACACACACACACACACATACATATATATATATATATAAGTCAAGATGTTGATACGTGACAGCTGTAGCTTCAATTAAAGCAATTTTCCACTTTCTATTTTATTGTATATCTTTATTACGTTTCAATCTTAGTGGTAGGACAAGTTTTACTATTTTATGAAGAAGAAATCAATATATAACAATTTTCCTTATTGATTCCTTCCTTGAACAAACATTGCCCGAAGACTTTTATATTATCCCATGTTTCCAATTGCATTAAATACATTAACTAAAGCATTCAGAACTAGTACAAAAGATAGAAAAGTTAATAACGTTAGAATAATTGTGTAAGGATGAAGCAAACAGCGTCTACAGCGTTAGAGCAATTTAATGAAGATCGTATTGAAATAAGATGAGGAAAGTGACAGAAACACATTAAACTTCTCGACGAACATAAACATAGAACTAAATATCCCTCATAAAACAAAAGACTTTTAACCAAATATTTCACATGGGCTTGATATTTTGTATACACTTCTCTTATTTTCTCTCTCTCTCTTTCGCACACATTTACATAAAAACACGTTCATTTGTACATAGACATATGCATGGTAATATGTAATATATTAATTCGTACTTGGTGGAGGGCTACCCAATCTATATTTTACAAGCACTTGTAATCCGGAAGATAATGGTTGACTAGAGTTGCTAACACAACTGATATCCAACTTTAAATTCTGCACTTTTCTTTCTGAAGAGCGATGTGGAGAGAGATGCCTGTTCAGAAAAATACAATTTTGTGAAGAAATGATTATGTGCAGGATTTACTACAAGAACTGAGGTTAGATACAATGAAGAAACAACTTCTCTTGCTTACACAAGAAATTTTTAAATAACGTCTTCATATGCATTTACTCTTTATCAACAAACACAATCGTTTCCAATCACTTCATTATCCTTACAGCGCTCACTTCTGCTCTAAACACTTTACCTAATCCTTTTTCTCAGAACAGTTTCCTATCTAAAATTCCTCTGTGTTAATCTCCCAACTATCTATTTATCTATGTAATCCATCTCATTTTATAATACTTTTTTCCTATTCCTCCTTCACACCTTTTTCAGCACTGCCACCCATTTCCCCTACCTTCTTCATACAAACAGGGAAACCGACTAAACAACAACGCAAACAAATAAAAAAAAAAAACTAGACACGTGATTTAGAGTTTATTCATCAAGCCTATATATATCGATGATACTTTATGCATTTCATTTTATGTATTGTGATTCTGCACTTGTATCTCTATGTGTGTGTATGTGTAAGTGTGTGTGTGTGTGTGTTTGTGTGTGTGTGTGTGTGCCTGTTTACCTTTATCCTGTGGATTAGGAGTAAAGTGTAGACATGCATATGTAATTAATCAGTTAAGATTCTTATTGACAAATCAATTTCTCTTGCATTAAGCAGTTTTCTTCTTCAGACAAAGAGATTTGTGAGGATATGATGAGAACATGAGAGAATATTAAAATATGAGAACCCAGTCTAATTCTGTCTAAGGTTTACCAATGCTTTTGGGTAAAATGTAGAATAATAATTTATTTTCCATTCTTGCGTTGATTTCCAACGAAATCACCCATGAAGAAAATCAGTGAATCCTAATTAAGAAATAACCATGTAATGCTTATGCACCGTAATTAAAACAAGCTACATTTTTTGAACGAGTCCGATATAAACCAAACAAGAACTGTCGGTGTGGAGTTGAAATGCAGTGAACTAGCAATTCGTCTGTTGGAAACCTGTGTGCAACGAAGCTATTCTTCAGAAAATTTGAGTTAAAATACAATGCAACTAATTGCACCATCGTGTTCACAAAGTGAGAAGTAGCGAATGGAATCTGTGGGAAGCAATCTTCCAGATAATAAGGCAATGAGATTATTAATGGTGCCTGCAATAATAATGAGTACGCTGTGAGTAGTTGCGTGAAGTCAAATGTAAAATCGTACAAGAAACCTAGTTGGGGTTCAGAGATATTATAAAATGAAATTGAAAACGGAAGAGAAATGATTAACTGGATTAATGCGTAATACACATATTGGAGTGTTAAAATATCGAAATATTATGAATAAAATAGACTAATTGACATAAATATTGGTGCTGGCAAGACTGTGGTGTTAAGAAGTTCGCTTCACAAACTCGTGCTTCCGGTTTGATCCCATCGCACTACACTTTGAACACGTGACTCTCCCATAGTTTTCATTTGACCAACACCTTTCGAGTGGAATTCGGTCGATACAAAGTGTGTAAAAGTCTGTCATGTTGTTTGTGTCTGTATCTGTATATATATGTGTATAAAAATGTATATATGCATGCATGCATGTGTGCATGTCTATCTATCTATCTATCTATCTATCTATCTATCTATCTATCTATCTATCTATCTATCTATCTATCTATCTACATACATATATATATATATATACATACACACACACACACACACACACACACACACACACACACACACACACACACACACACACACACACACACATAAAGATAAATTATTACAATATTACATTAAATACTATGAAAATAATATATAACATAATATGTAAGCAAGAGAAGTTGTTTCTTCATTGTATCTAACCTCAGTTCTTGTAGTAAATCCTGCACATAATCATTTCTCCACAAAATTGTATTTTCCTGAACAGGCATCTCTCTCCACATCGCTCTTCAGAAAGAAAAGTGCAGAATTTAAAGCTGGATATCAGTTGTGTTAGCAACTCCAGTCAACCATTATAAAGACCAAAAAGGGCCAACAAATTGTTTCGACTTATGTATATTTTTTGTAATATAATCACAGTTCCATTATATATATAGTCACTTCAGGGTATTTGGCTTAGAAAAAAACGAAATTCCGTGCGAAAGGACGGCTGAATTATAAAAATTAATTCAAATGTCTGCGTTATGAGCATGAGCGTTAACTAATCAATCGTACATCAATTATAATTAACAAACAGCAATTACACTTTATCGGACGATACAATCATGCAAGTGCAATACATAACCATCGAAATTTACTTCATTATGTTTCAAACATATGCCATTTGAAACCATTTCATGTCCAAGATAGTCTCTTGTTATCACAACATACAATAATAATATGTGTGTATATAGATGTATATAATTAAGAATCTAAGTTTTCTCCTACGTATAACTACAACAAAAAATATATAAGCAATTACATCTTCAAACAACGTCTCTTTTATCTATTTAAATTAGTTGAAATAAAAATTAATTGTTTAAATTAACTAATAATAATCTTCTATATTTATTATTTTCTCGTAGGGATAATTACGTAGTAGATACGAATAGAAACCTAACGAAGATTTCTCTCTTTGTTTACTTCATCTATTGCAGGGAGACTTCCGTAATTATTATATTTTAGGCTAAAACAATGGAAATCAAATTCATTAAATTTTAGGGGTAACCAGATTTGAAGTTACGTAAATGATTATTATTCGCACGTCATGGAAGGGAGAATTTAGTGAATCGGCAGGAAACATCGATACAAACCAA
>NC_142949.1:12923705-12941205 GCF_046866305.1 Octopus bimaculoides
TCACACAGTATATATCTATATCTATATCTATATATACAGTATATATCTATATATAAATTTTCATAGTTTGTATATGTCTATACGTATATATACAATTGTATACATATGTATGTTGCATATACATACACACTCAGCCTCTCTCTCCTTTTTTCTCACACACGTACACACATATAAACGTGTATATGTATGTGTGTGTGCTTGTGTTTCTCTCTGTGTGAAGATGAGAAAGTAATACGTGGTTTATACATGTTTATAAGCCGACAGTGTATATGAAATTCAAATATTTCAACCGGTGATTGGAACAGCGTTACTTTATTAATACCCCAGGGCGATCCTCCTTTTCCTTCCGTTATTGAAATGAGTTGTGACATTAATGAATTTCGAATATAAGTAGATGTGATTCTAACAGTACATTGTAAGTAATCTGTGGGCACTCTGTCTCCATATTCACTTTTCTATTAGGTATAAACGCGAAAGTAAATGCGGGAACCTAATAATATATTAACAACAATTCGGATATGATATAACATCCGAATAGTTGTACTTCACTTATTGTGTTAACAATTAATTATCTCCATAGATTTCTCAATTTCCTCGAGTTATGGATCAGATGTTCCGATTTTTGTCGGAATTTTAAATTGCACTTTAAGAATTAGATTTCAGTGAAAACTCAGTTGTGAAAATTGGAAATTTGGATGACTATTAGGTCTCAGAAATTTAATTCTGATGACAGTAAAACTAGAATTGTGTGTTGATGAATACAGATCAGGCCATACCAGCATTTTGATGACATGTTACTGAGTCGAATAAACATCCATTAATAATAAATACCCGAAATACCCGTTCGTTGATATGAAGATAATTCATGCCATTTTCTTTATCCTTCTTCAAATTTTCTAACGATGCGATAAGGTACATTCATAAAATATTATCTCCTCAAAGATTCTGGCACGTAAAGCAAAACATAATACTGGTTGTATTAAAGTTATGATGATGTTACAGGAATATCTTCTTTGTGTAGACGAAAGTTTATTGTTACAATACTTTCATAATTAATATATAGTTTCTAAAAATAAGACATACCGCATTAAGAGTTTATTGTCCAGAAACAAAATAATTGAAAAGCAAGACCAAAGTTATTGTGGCGAACAACCAACCAGAACTGCTTTACTTTGACATTTTTAACTCAAAAGAAAAATGAAAGCAATTCTTATTTAAACATGTGAAGAATAATGCTATATATTGTTCTATAAAAGGTCCTGAATTAGAATGGAGCAAACAATGAAGTCGATAAATTGATAGGATATAAAGTATTTAAGAAAGATTGAAAAGTTGAAAGTACTTATGAAAGATGTTAACAATTGTAAAACGCTTCCCTCACATGTAATTCTTCTCTGCTCAAACTTTATTTAAAATTGTCTTTCCATGTAACATATATTAACTTCGATAAATGAAATACGGTTGATGTAGATCAATATTTCTATTGTTAAGGTAGCGAAGGGACAGAATCTTTAGAGTGGGGTAAAAGTACCTTGTGGTACTTGTTCCAACCTTTTCTGTTCTGAGATCAAATCCAGCCGAGACCAGCTATGTCATTCATCATTTTTGGGGTCGATGAAAATGGCACAAGATATATATGCAAATCAATAACCGTGAAGGAAATCTCTCCAGCATACTAGGACGAGAAGCATACACACATGTAGCACCAGAGAAGTACATGATTGTATCCTCCCACTAATTTGATCACCTGTTAACGTAGGGTTCCGCAATAGTTTTGAGGACTCGGCTGTAGTGATGGCTCGTGTTGGTCGGCCTCATGCCATATGGTGACGGTGGATGAGGAAGCGTCTCACGGAGATGGGAACTGGTTAGGACATTGCCTGGAGACCTGAGCAGACACCGACAAACAACGGTGGAGGCAGCGACGCGCGGCAACTGCGCAGGCCCATTCCTAACCCGATTTCGATGTAATTCTAGCTGTGCCTTTCCACCTGGGGACCATCATACCTTACTGATGGTGGCTTTATGAATAGCTCATTAAAAAAAAAAAGAATTGTAATATAAACTCAGAACTTCAGGGCACCGAGTACGGTTTACTGAAAAACCGTTCAGGGAGACTCTAAAACGTCTGCTTCATCGCCGATTTGGTATTTATAAATACTTTGAAAATAGATCACAGATGTTTGTTATGTCATACTTTGAATGTATCATACTAATGCTGTAAAATATTATGGCTTTATTTCCGGTTAATATGAAAATATTTATCGTGCAATTCATGAAGCAAAATGATCACAAATATTCGATAAGTAAGAATATGTGATTGGAAGCAAATAACTGTAAATAGTAATATTAAATATAGCTAAGGCTTCGATCTAATCCATAAATAAGATTGGTAAATCTTAAAGATCTTCGAAGAGGAATATAAATCATAAAGCTAACATACTAAAAGATTGTGTTCTTAAACTGAATTTAATCATTATTTCTTAAGCTATCTGAGAATAACTTAATGTTGAGTAATGGAGCAGAAAGGGAATTTACGATGAATTGTATAGGTAATAACTGTTATCGAACCATTCTGTAAACGATTACCATTAGCGTTATGATGATAATAGTGATGATGATGATGATGATGATGATGATGATGATGATGATGATGGTAATAACGACGACGACGACAGCGACAGACAGCGATGATGATAGTGATAGTAGTAATGGTAATAAAGATGATGTTGACGATGATGTTGACGACGACGACGACGATGACGACAAGGACAGCAGTGATACTAATGACGGTTTCAACAACGATGACGATGATTATGGTGCTGGTGGTGATGACAATGAAGATGATGATGATGACGATGTTGATGATGATGATGATGATGATGATGATGATGATGATGATGATGATGATGACGGTAACAAGGGAATATGGTGGTAGAGGTGCTGATGATGTTGATAATATAGACGTTTCCACGCTTCTACGTTCAAATTTTCCACAAACAACAAAAAGGAACACTTCGCAAAGACAATCACCACCTAACGGGCTCTGCGTAATCCCTCCTACAGCATTTACCTCCCTTGACATACAATGCTACAACTTTCCCCTTATATTATACGCTGGAAAATTAGCGCTACTATAGTCTGCCAGCAATTATTGCGGTGACTTTCACAGATATGATTGTGTGGTTAAGAAGGTTGCTTTGTAAGTACGGGGTTTCGAGTTCAATCCTGCTGTGCGGCATCTTGAGCGAGTGTCTTCCACAACTGTTCCGGATCGACCAATGCTTTGTGAAAATATTTGGTGGACAGTAATCAAAGACAAACAATGGCAACGATTTCCCCATCGCACACTGCATATATATATATATATATATATATATATATATATATATATATATATATATATATATATATATATATATATATATATATATATATATATATATATATATATATATATATATATATATATATATATATATATATATATATATATATATATATATATATATATATATATATATATAGGCGCAGGAGTGGCTGTGTGGTAATTAATTTATTTACCAACCACATGGTTCTGGGTTCAGTCCAATTGCATGACACCTTGGGCAAGTGGCTTCTACTATAGCCTCGGGCCGACCAAAGCCTTGTGAGTGGATTTGGTAGAGGGAAACTGAAAGAAGCCGGTCGTATATATATATATATATATATATATATATATATATATATATATATATATATATATATATATATATATATATATATATATATATATATATATACGTATATATATATATATATATACATATATATATATATATTTATATATATATACATATATATATATTTATATATATATACATATATATATATATATATATACACACAAACACACACACACACACACACACACACACACACACACACACATATATATATATATATATATATGTATGTGTGTGTATATGTTTGTGTGTTTGTGTTTGTCCCCCCAACATCGCTTGACAACCGAGGCTCGTGTGTTTACGTCCCCGTAGCTTAGTAGTTCGGCAAAAGAAACCGATAGGATAAGTACTAGGATTACAAAGAATAAGTCCTGGGGTCGATTTGCTCGACTAAATGCGGTGCTCCAGCATGGCCGCAGTATATTTCTGTATGAATGTCTTTGTGCCTATGTTTTTTCCATAGTCCTGCCACCGCTTGACAGCCGGTTTTGGTTTGATTAATACCCGTCACTTAACGTTTCGGCAAATGAGATCAACAGAATAAATACTAGATCGAGAGAAAAAAAAAGATGTACTATGGTCAATCTATTTCATCAAAACTCTTCGAGTCAGTGCTCCAGCATGGCGGCGGTCGGATGACTGAAACAAGTAAAAGATAAAAGAGACAAAAACTGACGGACTAAATCAGTGTTTCCCAAAGTGGGAAGTACCTCCCCCTCCCTCCCCGTTGAGAGGAGGGACCGAGGTAAATTTTATCTAGCGGTTGGGGACAAAATGGAGTAACCACTAGCGGCCGATAGATGCATCAGAGCTATTTTATTTGAAAACTATTTTATATGTCATATACATTTCTACTCTTAGGCACAAGGCCCGAAATTTTTGGGAAGGTGGCCAGTCGATTAGATCGACCCAGTACGCAACTGGTACTTAATTTATCGACCCCGAAAGGATGAAAGGTAAAGTCGACCACGGCAAAATTTGAACTCAGAATGTAAAGACAGACGAAATATCGCTAAGCATTTCGCCCGGTGTGCTAACGTTTCTGTCATCTCGCCGCCTTACAATTTTATGTCATATAATAAACTACTTGTTATTTTCAATCATAATTAAAAAGGGTCAATAACAACAACAACAGCAATAATAATGGTTTCTAAATTAGGCACAAGTCAGCAAATGGAGAGTGGAGAGAATTAGTCGATAGAACCGATAAGAGTGTCTGACGGCTACTTTATTTTATTGAACTTGCAGGTATGAAAGATGAAGTTGACCATGGCTGGATTTGAACTCAGAACATAAAGAGCCGAAGCAAATATTGCAGTTTTTTTTTTCCGCTGATCTAATCATTATGCCAGCTCGAAGCCTCCTCTTACTCCCCCTCCTTCTTCCACTCCGCCTTCTGCTCCTCCTTCTTCTGCTCCTGCTGCAACTCCTCCCCCTCCCCTCACCTCCCCCTTCTCCTATTCCTCCTCTCTTCGTCATCATTTGCAGTAGCAGCTGCGGCAACAGCAGGAGTAGCAACAACAGCAGATTTATATAGGCGTGGCTATGTGGTAAATGTTTGCTTCCCAATCACATGGTTCCTTGTTCAGTCTGCATGCATGGTGGCGGTGGATTTTGCAGACGGATATTGGAAGATGCCATATATATATATATATATATATAATCCAAATAATTAGAAGACAAAGAAATTCTTTAATACATCTTTAATGATTCGTTACAATTGTTTCTGTATCAACTTTGCTTGTAGCGCCACGAATTTTCACTTCGAATTTTTGCATAAACTGGCGTTGCAATCAGAGTTGGTGCAGAAACAATTGTAACAAATTATTAAAGATGTGTTAAAGGATTTCTTTTTTTTTCTTGTTATTTGGATTATGCTTTACTCTTTGCTAAACCCACATTACGTTGTGATCGTCGTAAAACAAGATTTTTCTATACTTCAAGATTTCTGGCATTGATCTGGAACACGACAGTGTTGATAGCCCAGCATTCGGGTTAAGTGCTCCTCTGCAAATATCTTACCTTTCTACCTTATCAGGACCTAATATATATATATATATATATATATATATATATATATATATATATATATATATATATATATATATATATATATAAGTTGGGCGATTTAATTGTCTATGGATGTGTACTAACTTCTCATTTCGCTTGTCTGTCCAGAGTGTGTGTGTGTGTGTCCGTGTGTGTGCGTGCGTGCGTGTGCGTGTGTGTCTTTGTATTTGTGTTTGGCAAAAGAGAAAAGATTGTAGTAGGCTTTAAAAAATCACCAGGCTACTTATTTGGGTATTTTGAAGATATCACACGAAGTGACAACTGTGTGATGCATACCTACGGGTTGGCCTTTGGCTAGGCACACCACCCGTTCAGCCATCATGTCAGGGGTACAGCGTGGTCATAGGACTGCAGCATGGCGGATTGTGAAGAGGTTGCGGAAGAGCTCAACTGAACAAACAGTGCGTCTTACATTAATGCTGAGCGGGGAGGAATCCTAGATCAACGGTCAGGACAATGAAGCTCAATCAAGAGAGTAACTGTAAAGCATCCACAGGGGGTGGCATCTCAGGGGGTGGCATCCACGTGGTTGCATTATGAGCTAATGAAAGATTCACTTTGACTGAAGCTCCCAATTCAAGTTTATAATGATGGAACAGGATGGCGAGAGAGAACTATGGGAATCTGCAAAGCAGCAAAAGGAAGTACAGGGTACATTTGTTCGACCAAAACCCTTGAAGGCATTGCCAAAGCATGATTATAGCTCAAGAACTGAAACAATGAAAAACTAATATATAATACATACATACCTACCTACCGACCTACATACATACATACATACGTGTGTGTGGTAAGTAGCTTGCTTACCAGCCAAATGGCCTCGGGCCGACCAAAGCCTTGTGAGTGGGTTTCGTAGAGGGAAACTGAAAGAGGTGGGGATTATATTATATCTGTTTAACTTGCTTAAAATGGTCGGGCCATTAGTGTTAGGTATGTTATTGCGATCGGTGTTTGTGCTTTCATTGTGTGTGTCTGTGGTAGGGTTGTATGTATTTAGATAGTAAGGACTAAGTTTGCGTTTATTATATGAGGTAATAATAGATTCTATATTTGGTGTAGATGAATAAGACAATTTCAAAGGGGATCTGTTAAAGGTAGAACGGTACTTATGGTTATGTGGGAAGTTGGATTCTACTATTCTAAAGAAAGCTTTAGCGAGGCCCTTAACGTTTAAAGCGAATGGAAGTGTATACCAGAGAATAGATCTCCTGCCGCTTTTATTAGGCAAGTTAGGGGAGGTGTAATTCAAAGAGAATGCTAGAAGAGAGTTGGAAAATTTAATGTTAGCATTAGTGTTTGTAGATCGAGTGTTGTGCATGCAGGTGCTAAGTGGGCGAGATTGACTGATCGTAGTAGGAGAGATTCGGTTTCTAATATTCGTGCGCGTTTCTCCAGAGCTGAGATTCGAGAGATGTTCCTTAAGTCTAGTGTTGGGTATAAATCTAATTTTCTAGAAGAAACCACAAGCAGCTAGAGCTTGGTCATAGCAGTTAGCGTAGTTATTGATGGTATCCAGCGCTGATTGTGGGGCCGTCCTATAGGATTTGTGTAGTGCAATGGCTCCATAACTACCGCCTCGACTATAATCTTGGAACCCCAGTGATCCGTTACAGCATTTACCTAGCATACCTAATCATTTAGATCACCTATGAACTAAACCCCCATATTCTCTCTCTCTCTCTCTCTCTCTCTCTCTCTCTCTCTCTCTCTCTATATATATATATATATATATATATATATATATATATATATATATATATATATATATATATATATATATATATGTACATATATATATATATATATATATATATATATATATATATATATATATATATATATATATATATATATATATATATATATATATCCGTAGCTAATAAAACTTATAACATGAAATATTATTAGAATAACAGAAAGAAATGTGTAATGGAATGAATTATGGAAAAAATAACACAAGGAAAAGAATTAGTCCGGTTAGTGAAAATATGTAATATATACAATCAGGTGCAAAGATCCGTGGTGTAAAACAAAAGTGAAGATCATATGCTACACACACACACACACACACACACACACACACACACACACACACACACACACACACTAATGAATAAGTGTAAAAAAAACTAGTTAATTGAAATTTTCTAAGTCATTGGGTCATAGAACATGTCTACAAATAATTGAAATGAATTTAATGTTATATATTTGCTTGCTATAATCGTATGTGTGTATGTGTGTGTGCGTGCGTGTAAGGGTATAAGTATACATACATACATACATACATACATACATACATACATACATGCATACATACTTACATACATACATACATATATATATATATATATATATATATATATATATAAATATAAATATTATATATATAATATGTATATACATATAAATATAATATATATATATATATATATATATATATACATATATGTACACATGTAAAAATGTATGTATATATACATACATACATACATACACAAACACACACACACACACACACACACACACACACACACACACACACACATATATATATATATATGTATATATATACATGTATGTATGTAATTATTTTGTAATGCATTCTCTCATTTTTCTAATTGAATATTTCGTAAATGTTTTGACTAATAATGTTGTAATACCTGATATATTTTGTTATTTATATTGAATAATGGCTAAGAATATGAATTCTCACTAATTCTTCTAATTATTTCTTCGGCAAACTCTTCACTACTATAGCGAAAATATTTTTCTAAGTCTACTTTCCAACACAACACCGTCGCTGATGTATACGTAGGTTTTCTCTGGTTGTCTTAAGATAATGTGTTTTCTTGTTAATTCGGTAGAGTTCTTCCGGTAATTCTTTAGACTGATTAAATTCGTCTTCATTCCATATTGATAGTCATTATGTTCTGTATGTGTTTTTTCTTCTTATTTAGATTTTAATCTTCATTTTAAAAGAAAATCGTTTTTAGCAGTCACTATCTATGCGGTAATTACATGTTTTTTCTAGTATCATATACTTGCTAATACCGGTTTCAAATTCTGGCCCAATGCCGGCATTTTCGAACGATGGGGCAACTAGTGCACCACTAGTACTTGTTTTATCGACCCCGAAAGAGTGAAAGGCATAGTCGACCGCGGTGGAATTTGAACGCAGAATGTGATGACGGACGAAATGCCGCTAATCAATTTGCCCGGCGTGCTAACGGTTCTGCCAGCTCACTATGTCCATATGATTATGCTAATATCGGTTTCCAGTTTTGGCACAAGGTCAACAATTTCGAGGGCGGAGTTATATCGACCACTGTGCACAACTGGTACTTGTTTTATCGAACCCTTAAAGGATGAAAAGCAAAGCCGACCGCGGTGAAGTTTGAACTTAGAATGTAATGACAGACGAAATGCAGATAAATATTTTACCCGGCGTGCCAACGGTTCAGCCAAATCGTTGCCTTCATATCTTTTATCTTTTACTTATTTCAGTCATTAGACTGCGGCCATGCTGGGGCACCGACTTGAAAATGACTAATAATATCAATTAATAACTTCCGTTTGGACTTGACTGTTACACAAAAGGACTTTTCTCTTCTTAGTATTTTGTTCCTATAAATTTTTTAGCGTAGTATGGCTGAACGGTTAAGAAGTTCGATTCGGGGTCGATCTCACTGCGTTACATCTTAGACAAGTGTCATTTTCTATGGCCTCACATTGGCCAAATACCTTGCGTGTGACGCCGGGTTGACGGAAACTGCATGGAATCCCATTGGGTGGATTATATTAGAAATTCTCTGATTTTTGGCTGAGAATTACTTTAAGGCTACACGTGACTGCCGAATACTCAGCCAGATGTCACACGTTAATTCAAGGGCAGGATATCCCATTGACCGTAGCCCTGAATCCTTTTCGTTAAACGGCGGGGATCCAAATATACCTGGCTTGAGAATTAACATATGAACGTGGAATAATTAAATCCTACAACACAATATCATAGAAGACATGTGAGAGCAAAGCTAATATCTAGTTACTAATAGAATATTAACATCTTATCCTCACACACACACACACACACACACACACACACACACACACACACACACACACACACCTTGAATAGTGTTCAGTCAACGGTCAATCATAATAATATGATTGACCGTTGACTGAACACTATTCAATTTTTTTTCTCCGTGTTTTTCTCCTTGTCTCCGTATTCTTTCTGTTGAAGAGCGTAGCTCGAAACGTCAAAGACTTTCCGTATTCCCGAGCGTCATACTAATATATACTTTTGTTATTTACACCACCTGTCCTCGTCTGTTGTTATTTTTTGTATATTCTCCCATATATATATATATATATATATATATACATACATATATATATATGACGGGCTTCTTTCAGTTTCCGTCCACCAAATCCATTAACAAGGCTTTGGTTGGCCCAAGACTATACATGACACTTACCCAAGGTGCCACAGAGCGGGGTTGAATCCGGAACCATGTGGATGGGAGCAAACGTCTTACCACAAAGCCCAGCCTGCACTCACTCTCTCTCTCTCTCTCTCTCTCTCTCTCTCTCTCTCTCTATATATATATATATATATATATATATATATATATATATATATATAATGTAATTAATTTATATGTATACATACACACACATATATAGAATAGTAAAAGAATCAAATTTCATATAAAATTTCATTTTAAATACTACAGCTGTTTCAATGAGTGAAATACAAATATTTTTGCTCATATAATCGATTAATACATGAAAATGCATAATTAATTCACATGAGATGGATAAACCGTTTAATAAGAGAATAAAATTGTAATGATACATAGGTACATATACAGCTAGCTACGTACATACATTACAGTTATAAATGCTCTCCCCTTTCCTTCCTGTCACCGTAATGTTTTTCCTATATCAACTATTAAATTGAGCAAGCAAATTCATTCTTTTGATTATTACTGGTAAGGGAATCGTTAAGTGGAACGAACTGGTGATTTTTGGATTGTTTTTTAAATGTGTAATCCGGTTTGATTTCGCATAATGTAACATCTCTGTTCATCAATAAAAACTGGTTGAAAACAGCTGTAGTGAATGAACCATCTGTTATTTATTTACATACATACATAGATACATACATACATACATGCATACAAACATACTTACGTACGTACATACATGCATACAAACACACTTACATACGTACATATATAGATACATATATGCACATGCGCCTATTCACATTTATGTTAACATCTTTACATCCGTAATGTAGAATTACAGCACTTCTGGATGAAACACTCTCATTATTTAATCGATCAAGAAATTAGCACGTGAGGAGAAAGATGACGATCAACATGGCTCCGGGTTCAGTCCCACTGCGTGGCACCTTGGGTAAGTGTCTTTTACCTTAGTCTCGGGCCAACAAAAGCCTTGTGAGTGGATTTTGTATATATTGCAAAAGGCAACACAAATCTTTGGAAAAAAACTCTTAACCAATGCCAAACTACATACACCACTTCCGCCCCCATAAGTTAAAAAATGTGCACGCCCTAACTGTGGTACCTGCCCCTACCTACTTAAAGGCTCTGAATTTTCCTTCAAACGAGGAACAAAATTTAAAATCAACACCAATCTTTCTTGTTCCTCTGGGAACCTCATTTATGTCCTCACATGCGCAGGTTGCCAACACAACTATATCGGACAGACGAGCCTCCCTTTGCGTAGAAGAGTAGCAGTCCATAAAGAACAAATAAATCTCCCACAACACCGCCAAATTCCACTCAGTGGCCACATAGACTCTTGCGCCAGAAACAAAAACCCTAAATTCCTTATATTCCCTTTCTATCAATGTAAAGACAGAATCTCCACACAAGAAATAATCAACAAGGATAATCTTTTTATAGAGAAAATCCAACCACTTCTTAACACACAAACCCCTCGGTGATCATATTTCTCTAAGAACAGACATTAACTTCCTGTTAAAAAAGAGTCCAGAACTCCAACTAAAGAGTATAAAACCCACAGAATTGTCTTCCCTTACACACACTTCCTGTTTTGACACCACACTTCCTGTTTTGACACCACACTTCCTGCTTAACACAAACTTTCAGCCCCTTTTTAAAAACAAAACACAACTCTCAATTTCATGCATCCTAATCTTTCTAACTATTATCTACATGGATTACCATTGAACTTTAAAAGCTCAACGACAATATAATGTATTGGTATATTTACTTTTTTATATATTTTTTTATATATTGTTTTTTAAAAATTCTTTTGTAAAAAACATTTTCATTCTCCCTCTTCTTGAAAATTTCCATGCAATGAAAGCCGGTTAGAAATCCTTGTTACACATCTATATTAAAATATGCTTTCAGTTTAGCATTCTGCCTTATTATTATTTTTCATTTTCCTATTATTTCTCCACGTGCGGTTAACACAACCCCACCATTTATTGACTTATATATATATATATATATATATATATATATATATATATATATATATATATATATATATATATATATATATATATATATTTATTTATTCTTTTACTTGCTTCAGTCATTTGATTTTGGCCATGCTGGAGCACCGCCTTTTAGTCGAAGAAATTGACCCCAGGACCTATTCTTTGTAAGCCTAGTACTTATTCTATCAGTCTCTCTTGCCGAACCGCTAAGTTACGTGGACGTAAACACACCAGCATCGGTTGTCAAGTGATCTTGGGGAGGGGGTAAACAAAGAAGCATATACTTATATAAATATATATATATATATATATATATATATATATGCGACGGGCTTCTTTCCGTCGACCAGATCCACTCACAAAGCTTTGGTCAGCCTGAGGCTATAGTAGAAGACACCTGCCGAAGGTGCCACGCAGTGGGATTGAACCCAGAACTATGTGGTTGGGAAGCAGGCTCCTTACCACACAGCCACGCTTGCGCCTATATATATATATATATATATATATATATATATATATATATATATATATATATATATATATATATATATATATATATATATATATATATATATATATATATATATATATATATATATATTTATATATACACACACACACACACACATACACACACAGACACAGAGTATCTTACAGAAGTATGTACAACCCTAAAAAATTTCAGCAAAATTGCCATTGCTCTGATAATATCGAAGGAAATCAAAAGAAACTTATACTGAATAAAATATATGAAACATGCAAACATACAAATTTGGAACACAAAGCAAACGTTTTCAAAGAAATGAACGAAATATTAATTTTCCAACGTTACAAAAATATGTACACCCTAAAGGAAATTTGCTATATTCAATATTTTATCCACGTTTTTACTAAATTCAGATTTTGCTGATAATTTCAATTCTAATAAATTATTTCTCCTGGCATTTTGGCACCGGTCATTGTTATCGCATCTGCAGGGATTTGTGTATCGTGGTGAAAATCTTCTTCATTGTGATTATAATGACACCAAAAGGAAAAAAAAATAACTGAAGATTTGAAGAAAATTAGTTTTGATTTGCACAAGAAGGGTTTAGGATACAAGTTAATTAGCAAACGAATACATATTAGTGTAAAGGCAGTTGCCAAAATAATTCAGAAGTACAAAGCAACTGGACGGCTAAGCAATAAACATCGTCCAGGTCCTTCTATTTTAATTGCGCGTGATATTCGCCACTTCTAACGTTGCATGATGGACGACAGGCGTCGTACTGCTTTATCTTTGGCCCAAGAAATGTCTTCTGTTAGTGGAAAGCGTGTATCTGTCCAAAGTTTGAGCCAGTGTGGTCTTCATGGATGCATTTCCCGTAGGAAGCCTCTTTTCACTACCAGGCATAAACCAAGTTGTGTGTCTTTTGCTGAAACCTGTGTGAGTAAAGGGAAGGAATTTTGGAATAGAATTCTTTTTTCTGACGAGAATAAAATCAACTTGTTTGGGTCAGATGGTATTAAACGAGTATGGCGACGACCAAATGAAGATAATAGCGACAAATGCAAGTGCCTACCGTGAAACACGGCGGCACAAGTGTTATGCTTTGGGGATGTATGAGTGCGGCTGGTGTGAGAGGACTCATATTTATTGAAAGAACAACGGATTCAAGGCTTTACTGTGACATATTGCAAAAAACAATCTTGAAAGCATCAAGGAACTGGGAAGACATTATATGTTCCAACATGATACTGACTCCAAACGCACTTCAAAGAGGACTAAATTTTTATCATATAAAAAGGTAAAGATATTGCCTTGGCTTAACACGTCACCTGATTTAAACCCAATAGAATATCGGGGAGTGTTTTGAGAAGGAAGGTTGAGGAGGAAAAAACCCTGCAATGTAACATAATTGAAAGACATCATTCAGGATGAATGGAGGTTGATTTCATCGGTTATATGCGGAAATATAGTCGACTCTATGCTCAAAAGACTTAATGCAGTCATTGAAAGCATTTGGTGTGACTGTCATTGCTTTCAATGACTGCATTAAGTCTTCTTTTTGTATAGTTTGAAAATTAATATTTCGTTCATATCTTTGAAAATGTTTATTGTTTTGTGTTCCAAATTTGTATAATGTTTGCATGTATAATATATTTTGTTCAACATAAATTTCGTTTGATTTCCTTCGATATTATCAGAGTAATGGCAATTTTACTGAAAATTCTTAGGGATGTGCATACTTCTGTGAGATACTGTATATACACACATACATATATATATATATATATATACATATATATATATATATATATATATATATATATATATATATATATATATATATATATATATATATATATATATATATATATATATATATATATATATATATATATATATATATATATATACATATATATATATATATATATATATATATATATATATACGTATATATGTATATATATATATATACATATATATATATATATATATATATATATATATATATATATATATATATATATATATATATATATACGTATATATGTATGTGTGGGTATATATATATATATATATATATATATATATATATATATATATATATATATATATATATATATGCATGCATGTATGTATGTATGTATGTGCGTATATGTTTGTGTGCCTGTGTTTGTCCGCCCACCATCGTTTGGCAACCAATATTCGAATGTTTACGTTCACGTAACCTAGCGATTTGACAAAGAGACCGATAGAATAAGTATTAGGCTTACAAAGAATAAGTTCTGGGGTCGATTTGTTCGACTAAACGGGACGTTACGATGAACGATGATGAGGCGGATGATGTCATTGCTGTTGTTGTTGCTGATGGTGATGATGATAATGATGATGATGAAGATGGTATCATTGTTGTTGATGATGGTGATGGTAATGATGATGACGACAACGATGATGATGATGCTGATGGTGATGGTGGTGATGATGATGTTGGTGGTGATGATGGTGGTGATGATGATGTTGGTGATGATGATGTTGGTGATGATGATGTTGGTGATGGTGGTGATGATGACGATGAAGGTGGTGGTAGTGGTGGTAGTGGTGATGAGGATAGTGATGATAACTGTGATGAGGAAGACGATGAATAAACTGGCAAGGTAGATAAATATAAGTGAAGAATATTGAAAGACGAGAATAAGAACGGAAAAGAATGGAAATAGAATAAGAAATTAGAAAAAAAAAAAACTGAAAGTTAATAATGTTTTTATATCCAATCATTTTTGTTTCTTTTAATCTTTAATAGCGATTATTCCTCACCCTCGCCACCACGAGAAAGAATATAAAACGAGATCCCATCAGGAAATCGTATGATAAGATGCAGATATTTGTAGCCTACCAATATTACATATGATTATATGGCAATCAATATTTGGCACAAAATTCAACAGAGTTATTCGATTTACTGAGAATAATTTGCGTTTCAAAATCTGATTCCAAAACAAATATTAGTTTTGAACTGACAACAACAAAGCCTTTTCTTTCAACAACAACAAAATATATTTTCCTCTTCTTCCCGAAGCAAAAACTAAAATAATCAAAGGATACACAGGCACACGGATACATATATGCATACATGTACGCACTGTACACACACACACACGCACACACATATACATATACATGCATTATAAATATAAGCATTATATATATATATTATATATATATATATATATATATATATGCATTATATATACATATATGCATTATATATATATGTGCATTATATATACACATATATGCATTATACACACACACACACACACACACACACACACGCACACACATATATATATATATATGCATTATATATACATATTAAAGCAATATATATATGTGTGTGTGTTTGTGTGTGTGTAATAAAAAGAAATAGGGAAAAAAAAGAGATGAAACCTCTCCGAAGAAGTCGGAAATTAAGCACCTACGAGAAATATCTTTTTGTTAGAATGCCACTGTGTGATCGCTAATCATTTCAGTCTTAATTCTACGAGGTGCCTTTGACGTTCGTCTTCAACATTTCAGTGTCGGCGGTAATTTAAAATATGTTGGTCATTGAAAAGGCTATGACAATACATTATCTGTTACAAAATTATTTGGCTGCAAGCCAAATACGCTCAAAAGCACTGAAGTTTGTGTTCCGACGACACTTTGTGTCCATCGCCAAGACACTTTATATTTTCTTCGACCTTCCACTCCTAAAAATATACTGTATCATATGTTCAATATATTATTTCTCTATTTACTTATCTGTAGGCAGGAGACATTTCTATGACATTAAGCAATATTTTGTGCTTATCCAGTTACAACGACATGATAATATGTTCATAACAGGAACGTAGCCAGCATTAATACAGCATCCCAAACTAAACATGTTTATATGAAGTACCTGGAAATCTACAAAAATCGAAGATAAATATAAGATCTTTTAGATTTGACAAAGATAAATTTCAGCTGTTTGATGGGAATCAGTTCAACGCATTAGGCGCCAAACATCATATTTCAGCTATTCGGACTCATAATGACGAGGGATTGGTGGAACAATTAGAGTGTCAGACAAAAATGTTTTGCAGTATTTAGCTAGAAACTCTACGTTACAAGATCAAATCCTGCCGACGTCACCTTTGCCTTTAATCCTTTCGGTGTCCATAAAAGAAAGTACGAATCGAGCATTAGGTTCGGTGTAATCGACTGGCCCCCTTCCCACCGAATTTCAGGTCTTGTGCCTAAACTAGAAAAATAGAAAAAACTTTTTAGGCGGCGAGTTAGCAGAATCCTTCGTGGTAGAATAAAATGTTTTAAGGTCGACTTTTCTTTCATCATTTAGGGACTGATAAAATAAAATACCAGCGAAGTACTGGGGTCGGCGAAATAGACTAGCGCCCACCTTAAAATTTCAGGCCTTGTGCCTATTATACAAAGGATTATTATCATTATCAAAGCAGCGCGAGGGCAAAATCGTTACCGCGTCGGAAAAATGCTTGGCGGCGATTCTTTCGGCTCTTTTCCTTTTGAGTTTAAATCCCACCGGTGCCATCTTTGAGTTTCCTTTTTACGCGATCGATAACATAAAATGCCAGTCAAAAGCTGTGATCGATAGATTCGACTAACTTCCGCTCCTCAAGGTCGTACATCTTGTGTCTGCAGTAGAAATTGTCTCAG
>NC_142949.1:12948974-12971474 GCF_046866305.1 Octopus bimaculoides
ATAGGAATCACAACGTCAAATCAAATCACTGTACATAACAATGGCGCACAGGGATGCTCTCGGTTTTACAGTAAAAGCACGCAATGTATGCCGACTACTGAAAAATAACAATAAAACTGAAAATCTTAATTAAAATTATAATAACATGAAGAAGGTGTAGAAAGTATGATGAAACAGATTAGAATCAATACAATTATTAAAGACACCCGAATCAATACCTGATCGTTTATTATAAGGGAAATAGGTATTAATTAAAAGAATAAAAACACTCACCAGAGACTCTTGAATCTGCAGACGACCGATATGGTTAGCAATACTATGTAAACGCTGACATGTATTATCTTAGATATGCTGTTCATGTGCAAGATAATAATATCTTAGCAGGGAAGCTGAAATGTTGTCTGGAAGTATCTACGGATGTAAAACATTGTGTGTTAGTAAACCGAACGTTCATTGATAAATAGAAAAGAAGTACAGGTAAGGAAGGAAACCTATTTGGAACTGTGCATGGACTCAGCAGTGATATTAATTGATTTGTGATTAGATAAATCTAACAAAATTCCTATAAATTAATTAAAACGTGTAAACGAATCAAATGATACATCATAGAGAAATAAAGCAGAACTTTAGAAAAGAGTACAGCAAACGAGGCAAACAAATATTACGAGCCGACTTCAGTGCTATAAATAAGATTAAAAATAAGATTAGAGATTTACGACGCTAAACCAGTAAACCGCATAGGCTAAATAAATAAGTGAGATAATTATTAATTTTAGTATATACTAAATATCCAAAATGCTACTACTTGTGCAAGTGGGTGGGGTGGTTATACAGAGGCAACAGATACAGAAGAAAAGAAGTTACGTAGAAATGATAGAAAGAAAGTAAATAGAGGTTTGGTGACATAAAACCTAGCATCGTGATATTCAAAGACGCCCCAAAGTTTTATTTCGATAACTAATCTAATATTACGGTCGTAAAAATAGATAGAACCATGGAAAAGTGTAGATAGAACTATCATAAAATGTTATATCAGATTTTTATTTTACTTTGTTTGAAAAGAATTGCAAGAATTGTGTCGATTCATGAATTTCACAGAATTCTGTATAGGAATAATAGATTTAAAGACGAGCCTTGGCAGAGCTGCATCACACGAAAAAATAGAAAAAAAAACCAACTTTATATATATATATATATATATATATATATATATATATATATATATATATATATATATATATATATATATATATATATATATATATACATATATATAATTTGCAAAAGTATGCAAATATATGTTAGATAAACACAAAGGATCGATCTATAACCTCAGAATTACTTATTAACGAGTCGGAATCAAAGAATTTTCAGCATAACAGAGTTCAAACGCAAGACTGAGAGGGCCGCACCTACCTCTACGTCGCTGTCCTCCGACGAACGCCATCAACTATTTGTTTCCAGAATTCTCTGTCTAGCACTTCTCTTGGTGGTTCTCTGTTCAGTAGACCAGAGTCTTTAACATGTTGGTTAGTAAGGATCCTTGCAGGACGACCCCTAGATCGCCTTCCGTATGTTTGTTCCCACATAAGCGTTTGACGCACTACGTTATCCTTGCTACGAAAGGCGCGTGGCCTAGGTGTTAATTCGTTGCACTTCCGATCGCATGATTGTGGTTTCGTTTCCAGGACCGGATTGTGTGTTGTATTTTTGAACAAAACACTTCATTTTACGTTGCTCCAGTTCACACGCCGCAATAAATGAATAACCATGCAAATTGAGCCGCACCAGTGCATCTTATTTCAGGTCAACTGAACCTGACGCCTATTAATTCCCCATGACATGTACTATTTTGTTTTCACTGTTATTGATACACTATGTCTGTTATATTTCTATCATCGTCAAATTGTTGTGAGAAGCAACCATATTAATTATCAAGTCACTGTTTTAACTGAATTTGCATCTAGTTGAAACAGCATGTATTTGCCATGTAATATATTGACGCAATTTTATTATATTAGATGCACAAAAAACTACTCAAGTGCGTCCAATATATCTGTAGGCTCATCAAGTTATCGGCAGAAATCAATCAGATATTAATTACCAAGTCAGTCTTTAATGGAATTTACATGAAGTTGGAATTACATGTATTTTCACGTAATGGCATTGCTTGATAATTCTAAGTCTTGTATTTGCTGACATATTCTAACGTGTGTTTGAAAATCCATTAAATAAACTACCACAGACGCTCAGAAATAGTTTTTTCAACAACACACCATCCCAGAAAATGTTTATTTTCTACTTTTGCGAGTTAGTGAGAAATTTCAAACGAAGCATTAGTGGCGTTTTTAAAATTTACTACATTTCTAGCAAACAAGAACAAATAAAAGGAAAAAGCAAAAAACCTGATGCTGGATACATAGACTTGATATTAGTTGACTTATTTTACTGCTTTACGGCAGATTTAAATGGGTGGCTATTATAGAAAGACATGTGATTTACACTGGAAATGGCTCTGAACATTAGTTTTTTTTTCTCAATGCAGCTGCAATATCGCCACACAATAAACGATTACGTTTGTCATAAATATTGACCTAACAATGAGATTCCTCTCACTTTACATTAAAATCTTACGTTCTTTGACTTTTACTCGGGTTGTGCGTTTTGGGAATAAAAGTAGAAATATTGCAAAATGAAAAACAAAAAGATCTAAGTAGGAGATCCCCTTCCACACACCTATTAGTTAATACATTCAGGTTTGTGGTTTCCCAAACGTGAGAGATCTAACCAATATACTTCCGGCAAACAAAAATGAAAGTCTTGGGAAATACAAGATGAAAGTTCTTGCCAAACAAACCTGAAAGTTCTTCTTTACAATTAAATATAATAAATACTGTTTATAACTTCAGTTCTCAGGACAGTTCATTAAATGCTATCTAAGACCGCGAGCTGGCAGAATTGGTGGCACGCCAGACAAATTGCTTAGCGGCTTTAACTTTCATCCTTATGCGGTCGATAAAATAAGTACCAGTTGAGGACTGGGGTTGATGTAATCGGCAAGCCCCCCACCAAACATTTCAGGCCTTGTGCCTATAGCAGAAAAAATTTGTTTGACATGTATTGGTGTTACTTAAAAGATGTCACAAAGGTTAATGAAAATTAATAAATACTTTACATCTGTGAAATATTGGCGAGGAATTTTGGTACAAGGCCAGCAATTTTGGGGGAGGGGATAAGTCGATTCCATCGATCCCAGTGCATAACTGGTACTTATTTTATCGGCCCCGAAAGGATGAAAGGTTAAGTCGACTTCGGCGGAATTTGAACTCAGAACGTAAAGATGGACGAAGTGCTGCCAGGCATTTTACCCAGCATGCTCACGCTTCTGCCAGCTCGCCTCCTTGAATAATGATATTGGTTTCAAATTTTGGCACAAGGCCAGAAATTTCGGAAGAGGAGAAAAGTCGATCACATCAACTTCAATGCTCAACTGGTACTTGTTTTACGGATCTCGGAAGGGATGAAAGGCAAAATCGACACGGCGGCATTTGAACTCAGAAAGTGAAGTCGGAAGAAATGCCGCTAAGCATTTCGTCCGGCTCGGTAACGATTCTTGCCAGCTCATCGCCTTATTTGATAATCCTTTCTACTGAAAGGTATAAGGCCTTGAAATTTTGGGGGAGAGGACTAACCTATTATATCGGCTCAAGTGCTCAACTGGTACTTAATTTATCGACCCTGAAAGGAGGAAAGGCAAAGCCGACCTCGGCGAGATTTGAACTCAGAACGTAGTGGCGGACGAAATACCAATTTCTTTATTGCCCACCAGGGGCTAGACATAGAAATGGACAGAACAACTGATGGGATCAGTAATGCGGTATGATTTTACATTAAATGTGACTTTTAAAAATTAAATAAAATATAAAAAATCGAATGAAATTAACAATACAGGGACAATACAGTTCGCGTAAACGTCAGCCAGTAGATGCCCGAACAAGTCTGGCATACATTTATGCAGCTCGTACGGAAGACCATCAAGTCCCGGTGACTTACCCGCTTTACAGTCGGCCAAAGCCTCCATCACCTCACCAGACGTAATTGACCCTTCGCAAGACTCCGCATCCAACCACGAGAGACACGGCAGCCCGGCAAGAAAGTCCTCGAGGGCTCTCCCACCATCAGGACCGCTGTCACCCCAGAACAGCTGGGCGAAGTACTCCCGAAAGGCCTCACACATTTTCTCGGGTTCGTTTACCAAGAAACCATTTTGATTCGTCAAAGACCGAATAGTGGAACTATTTCCTTGCCGAGCTTCCACCACTAGGGCTCATCCAGCGGCCTTGATTCATTCATTTCCCATCGCACGCAACTTCACTCTGGTAATACTTCTCATGTGTTGGGCTTCAAGATGCTGGTTTAACTCCAGTCTTTTCACCTCCGCTTGGTCTGCATTACCAGTCCTCCAAGCTTTTTCTAGTTCCTTAACTAGACCATCTCCTATTCTTAGCTAAACTTATGCTAAACTTAATAGACTCATATTTGATGGCTCTTTTTAGGGCGTACCACCATTTGTTATTAATGATAGTACCTGTCAATGCCCTCTCTATTAACATCTTGATCCGCTTTCTGCATTCCTCAATCGCCAAAAGGGACGTATTGAGTTTCCAGTAGCCAGATCCCTGACTATGTAACTTATCTATTGTCAGTTTACAGGTAACCATCTTGTAGTCACTGTAGCTGACTAGAAAAACTGTGGACACTTAGCTATAGACTTATCTGTTTCTCTAATTAAAATCCTATCTAGATATGTTCTGGAAGACCCGTCACTATTTGACCACGTCCACTGTGGAGTGTTCGGGTGTTCCAACCTACATGGGTCTGCTAGCTGAAAGTGACTTAGCAGATCCCGTAAGCCTGGGTTACATTTTCTGTTCTCCTAACAATACTAGCGAATGCGACGTGGCCAGGAACTTGCCCAGGAACTTGCCCAGGTCACGAAAAGATCCACTTTGCGGGCCCATAATGTTGGGTGCATAAATAGCAGCCAGCCTGATTATCTTGCTACAACTGAACGTCAGGTCAAGAACGACCAACCTGCCTTCTGGGTCAGAAAAAAAACAACTTTTTCTCGGCTACCCCGTTTCTTTTTAGGAGGACCAACACCCCACCCCACCTCCCGCCCGACTCGGAGAAACGTATATCTCATAGTCATTCAGGAGGAGGAGCAGATCTCTTGGCCCCTTTACCCGGGTTTCCGTTGCAACAATCACATCCAAGGGGGTCTCCACATTTTTCTTTTCCCGCGGGATCGGGGCTCGTAATCCATGAAGTATAGAATTATTAAAATCCAGTCTCATTGATGATACTGTCTCACGGTATTTGTTTTGTAAAATTCTATGAGTCTTATTTGAGACTTCATACACGTCATAGTTGGTAAATTTCTCCGAAAGATTATCTATATTTTTTTGCAATCTTAATCAATTGAATGTCTCTCATTATCTCAGTATCTTTAGTGTATAAGGCTATTATGTCTTTCTCCTTTTTTTCTCTTCTGGCAGTCTTTTTTGGTCGTTGTTCTGTAGTAGTCGCCGCTCTCGGTTGAGTTGCCGTTTGTTTGTTGTTTTCTTCTCATCTTTTTCTCCTTTTTCTTATTCTTTCTCTTTTTCTTCTTTCTCCTCTTCCTCATTTTCCTTGCAGTTCCTTCGAATGTGGCCTAATTGGCCACACAAAAAACATCGGCGTTTTCGGCCCTCAACAAACACCACGAGGGTCTTCTCCCCTATCTCAATTGTCTCGAGAATTGCTTCAATTATTTTAGGGTTAGCCTCGATGAGGAGACTAATTGTTTAACCAGTCCAGTTAGCGCTTTCGGTAGCGGCAGCCGGGAGGAGAGTAATTTTCTCTTTCTGTTTGATAAAGACTACAGCCACCAACTACATAGGATTCACTTCCGGTGGGACCCTTGTTATTTTAATTCTGGACGTTCTCATCCCCATATAGGTGGGGATGAGCGCCACGTCGTCTGTATTCAGAGTTTCTACTGAATGTTTCTGTGCAATTTCTTTGTTGGTAAACCTTACTTCCACCGTACCAAATTTCCTGCCTCTTCTCACATAAACTATGTCGCTCCAAATTGGCTTCAGGCACTTATCTATCTTCTCTTCTGTAATTTTCTAAATTTTTCTTTTTTGCAAAGAGTAAGTTTTGAATATTATTGTTTTCTGTTTTTCTTTTAATAGTAATTTCTCCGGTGGTTGTATTTTAACCACGTTATCGTTTATTTGCATCATTTCACTGTATTTCATGAAATCACACTTATTCGTCGAAAGCAGCCGGGTTCTACCCCCAGCTGCCAACGCAAAACTTTTTTTCTTTTTTCGGTTGTTCAGTTTTGATGCTAGGTGCATCAATTATTCTTTTGGACACATTACTTTTGTTTTTTTGGCAAACTCAGGAATTCTAGTGAAAGTTCTGACGAGCTTTCAGACATCTCCAAATAACTCATACATTTTGTCATTCTTTTTTGCAACGGGGGAATCAAAAATTCCATTTTCGGAGGAATCCTTGTTCGTAGTTGGCTCCTCGCCATACAACATGCAATTCTTCGATTCAACAGGAAAAACAGACATTTTTGTTCGAACGGTAGGCCTCTCTCTAGACGACATTCTTCCCCCACCCCACGGGGGAATGAACAACGCGTGATTTCTACAAGCACTTAGTGTTTTCAAATGAAAAAAACTCCAGCAGTTACGAACTTCAACAATTTAACAAGAAACAGAAGTTATTAGAAACAGCAGTTATTATCAATAATAACACTAAGAAACAGCAATTTTCACCACGAACACGTGTAATAAACAAAACTCACAGCAGACAAAATACCACTAAGCATTTCGCCCGGCGTGCTAACGTTTGTGCCAGCTCGCTGCCTTCGTGAGTGAAAATATTGTAAGTTAAATGAATATAACATATTTTTATTTTTAATTATAGCTTGAAAACTTTTTGTAACTGCAGAGGACGTTGCTTGCGGAAAATAACGCACCGAAAGAATTAAAATAAACGACATTGAAAACAAATCAACCATTCATAGTGAATTTCAGGTTCTTACAAATGAGTTGATAAGCGCAATGGTCTGCATGCAGAGAATTAGGGATTCTGGTATAATTAATAGAACTAAAGTTTATATAATTGTGGATACACGTATAGATGAATAGATATCGTATAGGCAGGCGTGACCGAGTGGTAAAATGTTTGGTACTCAACAACAAGGTTCCGGGTTCAGCCCCACTTTGGGCAAGTGCCTTTAACTATAGCTTGGTGACGACCAGAGCCTTGTTCGTGGATTTGGTATATAGAAACTGCAAAAAGCCCGTCATGTATATATATGCGCGCGCGCGTCCGTGTATGTGTGCACACGTGTGTACATGTGTATATAATACATATATATGTGTGTGTAAATAAAAACTGAAAAAATCCCGTCGTGTATATATATATGTGTATGTGTGTGTTTGTCCCCCACCTATGACCGGTGTTGGTGTATTTACGTGCCTCGTAACTTATCGATTCGGCAAAACAGACGGTTAAAGTAAGTACCAGATTTCAAAAATTTAAAGCACTGGGGTCGATTCGTTCGACTAAAACTCTTCAGCATGGCCGCTGTCAAATGACTGAAACAAGTAAAAGATAAAAGATGAAAGTTAAATCCTGGGTGCAACAAACAATCTTGATTAACGTTTCGACAACAAGCTAACAGTGTCTTCCGGCGGAAACCAGAATGGTAACTAAAATAAGAAAACGATAAAAAAAATAGCTACATGAGGACATCATTGCAATCTGCTTAACGTAGCTAGTGCCACATCAGCGTCTGTGAAAAATATGGGCAGCTTTTCTGTCCCATATTTCTATGTGTGAAAATAGCATGAAAGTCCTTCATAAAAATGTCCGTTGAATTGTCAGACATAACTTAACATATCCATTTGTGAAGCAGTCCTTGAGGGGGCGAAAGAAAATTATACAAAACTATAGTATAACGAAAGTGATAAGTGTGTTGAGAAAGAGTCTCGACTATTTCAGCAGGATATCCTCTCTAAGGTTGATTGATCTGATCGAATTTATCAGTGAAATCACCCCTGAACCAACAGGGTTTTTAAATGACATTTTTTAGAAGTTAACAAAAAGTGGGTAAGGTAATGGGAAACAAATCTCGTACACCAGCACCGTGAACGAAGATATAAAGGGAAAAAAAAAAAGCAAACGAAATTGCAAACACAGCAGACGATACATAAATACACACACAAAAACATACATAGATACATAAATACATACATAGATACATAAATACATACATATATATATATCCTTTAAGTTCGTTTACGAGAAACGCGTTTGAGTGAGCATATAAAAGCTCTTATTTTATTATGCCGACTACAAATTAATGATGCCTCTTGCAATAGCAGTTTTATAGGGTTGTAGCGAGCTGTGCAGATATGATGTCGGATAAAAATAGCAATAATCCTTTCTACTATAGGTACAAGGGCAGGGATTTGGGTGAAGGGGATTAATCGATTACATGGACTCCAGTGTTCAACTGGTACTTATTTTATCGACCAGAAAAAGGATGAAAGGCAAAGCCGACTTCGATGGAATTTGAACTCAGAACGTAGCGACGGACGAAATACAGCTAAGCATTCGCCCGGCGTGTTAACGATTCTGCTAGCTAGCTGCCTTTATAATCCTTTCTACTCTAGGCACAAGGCCTGAAATTTGTTTGGATAGAGGCCAGTCGATTACATCGACACCAGTACGCAAATAATGCTCAATTTATCGACCCCGAAAAGATAAAAGGCAAAATCGATCTCTGCGGAATTTGAACTCAGAACGACATACCGCTAAACATTTCGTCCGGCGTGCTAACGTTTCTGCCAGCTCGCCCCTTTTATGATTGCAATAAGGATAATAGTAATCCATGGTTGGAATTTAGAAATATTTCAATGCGTCGCCTCAACCTGCATATGTAAATATATACGTGGATGGTATAAGATCAGATCCTAAACTCAATACGTCTGCGTAAACATTCCGAGTTCTCGAGCGTGAATTTGTTTTCCAGATGGGTCGAAATGGTCAGAAACAAATTACACTTCAGGTTTTTTTTCGCTAATGAGTTTACCTCCTAGAAGGGAGTTCTAATGAAACCTATGGGTCTTTACGTCTATCGTTCACATGCTAGTTAACTCATAGCTGGAACCCTAATAAGTGCTACAAGTCCAGATCAGTGAAGACATGGGAACAAGGGTGGTACTTAAAAACTACGGAGCTCACGAATCACGGCCCCTCTAGCGGATGCAGTTTAGCGTCATACACAGGACATAGGTAGATAGACAGATACACATATAAATACATAGATAGATTGATAGATAGACACATAGATAGATTGTTAGATACATTTATACATCAAGGAGACGTATGGACTAAGTCAAATATAATGGAAGACATAATAGATAATTATAGGCTAATAAAAGCACAACTATAGACGTAAGACGAATTAAGTACGAGAGAGAAAGAGAGAGAGAGAGAGAGAGAAAGAGAGAGAGAGAAAAAGAGAGAGAGAGAACGAGAGAGAACGAGAGAGAGAGAGAGAAAGATAGATAGATAGACAGCGAAATAAAGAGAGAGAGAAAGATAGATAGATAGACAGAGAGAAAGAGAGAGGGGGAGGGGGGAGAAAGAATTAAAAAAAGTAATTATAGACAATTTATATAAGAAATATTGGAAACACTATGGTATTTCATCAGTAATTGAAGGTAGTGAAGTGTAGTATGAATAAGTCTGCCGCAGATGCAACAATAAAGTCGTTGATATTCAATACACAATATAGAATAACATTAAGAAAATAACCAAAATTTCAAGGAAATATGATGGTTAATAATGTATGTTTTTACGATTTGAAATATCATTCCATGATACTATACACAAAAACAACAAATTACGAAGAGAAGTTAAATTTAGATTAAGAAAAGGAAGAAATTAAAAATTTAAATTTAGTATTTTTCTTTCTTTGAATACTATGCCATAATTTTGCCAAGCTTAAAAAGGGAACTGCAGTATATAGGATGTCAAAATATAATACAATGTGTGCAACAACGAAGACAAGTTGAACAGCATGTGCAGACATAGTAAAAAAAATATAAAACTCAGCTACAGTAAACAGTTCTAATAGAGATAATAATACCAAATAATAGAGATCAATAAAAGTACACACGACAAATTGTATGGGGAAATAATGGTCAGCCAAAATAGAATTTAATTTTGAGTTGATTAGAATAATACAATTGTAAAAGATTTTAATTAAAATCATAGACATGCGTACACAAACACACAGCCACAGACACGAACTAATCACGTCTGATTTGTGCCTGTGTGTATTCCTGCTTTCGCTATGTGTGTACTAATCTATCTATCTATCTATCTATTTATCTATCTATCTATCTATCTATCTATCTATCTATCTATCTATCTATCTATCTATCTATCTATCTATCTATCTATCTATCTATCTATCTATCTGTCTGTCTGTCTATCTGTCTATCTATCTATCAAATGTATGTTATGTTATTATTCAGTTTAATTTCTAGATTTCAAGCCAAAACAGAAAGAGCCGGTTTCTAATAGAGAGCCAAGGCTACCTCATCGGAATTTTAAACATCAGCGAGGCATTTTGCATGTTTGTGTGCATGTGTGCAATATATGGGATCAGTGTATGTGCAGATGTGCGTTTTGTTTTGTGTATGTATTCTCATGTATATAGTTGCATATCTAGACATGCTTATATATATTTAAATGATAGTTTTACAGATTTTTACAGTTCCAGTGATGGATTGGATCTATACTCTTCGAATCAGCTTTCTCCTTTCTGGTTTTGAGAAGCCTAATTTTTCAAGATTGGTATTTAAGCAGTGTGTTACATATCCATGGGCCCCACTAAATACAGGTTTAAACCAGAACTTGTAATCTGGATGGTGTAACTGCAGATTTCTCAATAGTTCAGCATAAGTGTTCCCTTTTTCACTGATTTTCAGCTTTATGTTAATATCCATTGGGCAGCTAATTTCCACAACTGTGCTCAGTCTCTCTTCTCTATCGCAAATCATTATTTCAGCTCTTCTGTGCTTACATTCCACTGGGACATTCCATCAGTATTCCTTTTTATTATGAGTGACTATGGCTTCTACCATATTGTGGGTTCTTATTTCTTTGTCCTCGGGGTTACCCTTCCGACAGATTTCATTATAGAGTATCCTGTATGTATGTATGTATGTATGCATGCATGTATGTATGTATGTATCTATGTATGTATGACTACATGTATGTATGTATGGTTATGTATGCATACATGCAAACATGTATGTATGAATACATGTATGTATGCTAGTATGTATGTATGTATGTATGTATGCATGTATGTATGTATGTATGTATGTATGTATGTATGAGGTATGTATGTACATATGCATGCATGTATGCATATATGAATGTATGCCAATATGTATGTATGTATGCATGTATATCTGTATGTCTGTATGCATGCGTGCATGCATATATGTATGTATTGATGTACGTATGCATGTATATCTATCTATCTATCTATCTATCTATCTATCTATCTATCTATCTATCTATCTATCTATCTATCTATCTATGAGTGTATTTATGTGTATATTCGCTTGTGGGTTCACGATCATAATGTTGTGGGTTTAATTTGTAGGAAACGCTATTTGAAACAAATTTCGCAAACCCATAGAATATTCGTTGGGATTCAACGACAGTTATCTTTCCTGATCGAACATTCTCGAACAACATAGAATATTCGAAGCGAACGTGATTAACTCTCCTTTGCTAATTTACTAGGCATAACTTCAAAATAACACGCAGGGGTTCGTTAGTAGCACATCGCCTATTTAAGCGTGCACTCCTGCTTAAATCTATCTATCTATCTATCTATCTATCTATCTATCTATCTATCTATCTATCTATCTATGTTTCTCTCTCTCTCTCTCTGTTTGTTTGTCTGTCTATCTGTATGTCTGTCTGTCTGTATGTATGTCTTTCTTTCTGTGTTTATCTGTGTATAGATGCCTGTGTCTATCTATCTGTCTATCTATCTATCTATCTATCTATATCTATCTATCTATCTATCTATCTATCTATCTATCTATCTATCTGTCTGTCAGTCTGTCTGTCTGTCTGTGTGACTGTCTGTGTATATATAGCAGAGTGGTGCTCTGGCAAGTAGTCACTCGCGTAAAACAAGTACCTTGAGCTAAATTAAAAATTCACCACCATCACCAGTTGACATAAATGTAATCTCTTTCATTCTCCCTGTCTTTCTATTTCTATCTATCTATCTATCTATCTATCTATCTATCTATTTATTCCATCTATTTATCTCTGTCTCTCTTTGTATCTAGGTGGCGATATACATAAACATGTTTGTGTGTACGTGCCTCTGTGTCTGCACACATACATACATACATACATACATATATATATGTGTGTGTATGTATATGCATTTGGGTGTGTGTGTGTGTGGTGTGTGCGCGCGCGTGAATGTGTGTATGTATGTATGTTAGAGATGAGACTAAAGAAAGAAACAATGTCTGTTGGTGAAGAAAGAGTTGGTAAAGAAAGTTATTTTGTAATATGACATGAAGGAGATAAACTTTCTATATTGGAGGGTTTTATTTTGCAAATGTACTTTTCTAAGTAAATGTAACTGGAAAAATAAATATGAAGTGTATTGAAAGAAAAATACAAAGGATCATAGATTTGTTTTGGTTGTAGTTGTTTGAAGATATGAAACTGCTGGATTTATGAAAACAGCATTAGCTGAAGGGTAAAGAATTTTTGGAAAGCAAACACAGATCAAAAACGGTCTCTGATTTCGGCATAAGAACAGCTTTGAAGGGAAGAAGTTGGTCGATATTGTTGATCTTAGTACTTGACTGGTACACTGTTTTATCGACCGCGGAAGGGGGAAACGTAAAGTTGTTGAACTCGATTGATTTTGAACTCAGATTTTTAAAGGCAGAACAAATTCTATGAAACAATCTTTCGACTCTCTTATGATTCTCTCAGGTGACTGTCATATAATTGCTTTCTAATCTAGGTACAAGGCCAACAATTTTGAGAGGTGTGAGGTTAGTCAGTACCATCAAACTTAACACTTTACGGTTTTTTTATTATTTTAACGACGCCGGAAGAATGAAATGTAAAGTTGGTGTCGGTAGTATTTAAATTCAGACTTTTAGAGTCAACGCAAATACGATAAATCATTTATTCTCGATGCTCTGACGATTCTGCCAGATCTTTTGACCTTCACTATCTTAATAGTTTCAAGTTTTGGCACAAAGCCCATAATTTAGGATATCAGTCTACTACGTCTATCCCAATATTCGATTGGTAAACTCGAACATAAAGATGAAAGAAATTCCGGAAAGCATCTTATCCAGCGAGTTAACGATTCTGTCAACTCGTCGTCTTAATAATCATTTCTACTTTAAGCACAAGGCCTGAAATTTTGTAGGAGGGGGCTAATCGATTACATCAACCTCAGTGCTCAACTGCTACTGATTTTATTAATCCTGGAAGAATGAAAGGTAAGGTCGACCTCGGCGGAATTTGAACTCAAAACGTACAGACGGACGAAATACTGCTAAGCATTTTGCCTGGCGTGCAAAAGATCCTACCAGATCGCTGCCTTTTGTACCGCCTTAATAAGAAAATATTGTACCGGTAGTGACGAATATATTAGTAAATGAATAAAAACCATTGAATTAACAAAGAAAGCGAGGAAACAATTTACCGGACGTAATAATTTTTGTATTTAAGGAAATCTAATATCTTAAAGGATCTGAATAAAAATCTGAATAAAGAGATGCAATTTCTGAAATGCAACTATTTCGACAATACAACAATCGCCCAGAACTAAGTGAAACGGAAACATTATCGCATATAAAATTCAAGCCCAACATTGGACTATATCCATCCATCTAACTACATGTATGTCTGTTTTCTGGATTTACCTTGTTTGTCCAGCACCTCGGTGATATTTTGCATATCGCTTACGCAACTATACAAGAAGTACCATTCGTTTAAAGTCATCGCACTTTTAACGTGCCGAAAAAGCGGTTGTTGTCTGGACTTCCGTGGCTGACGAGAGGTATTTTCGTTTCCTTGTTTTCCGTTCTTTTTTTATAAACCCTTTCCATGTTCACTTTGAAATTCTCTTAACAAAGCTTGTAGAACACTCCAAGCATTTTCGCCTTTACACACACACACACGCACACACACGCACACACACACACACACACACACACACACACACACACACACACACACACACACACACACACACACACACACAAGCACACCCACACCCAGAACATGGCTAATAGCTTAGGAGTGAAATTTAGGATTCTTCGGTTTCCTGTGAATCGATTTTGATAAAACTTTTCCGAGCTGCTTTGCACACTATGGCAACACCATTGTTATGTTTCCATTATTCTGTGTAACGTTCTTTCTTTTTTTATTTAAGATTCTTCAGTTTTTGGGTGAACCATGCTAACAGCCTTTGAATCAAAATAGCCCATTTAGACACTTTTTCTTTTAGAACATGAAGGTTAATGGTACATGTTAATCATACATTGAGTATATATTTAACAGAAAACCATAATGATATCATAACATTTATTGACATAATGAATTATTTAGCCACATGACCGCCATTTCGACGGATAGCTTCAAAATCTCTATTAGTCACGTAATCTGTCAATTTCATAGTGGTAGCAATTTGGACTGCCTCTACTGCAGCGTTGATTGTCGTCTATAAGACGACAGCGTAAATTGGCGTCCATCGGCATAAACGTCTTCTTTAATGATGGACCAAAGATTTTCGATAGGATAGAAATCCGGAGTTGCAAGCGTCCACACCATTAACCTTTCACCTCATACGCTGTAAAACTCTAGGGATGTTCGGGTGGTCCTAGCAGAGTGGGAGGGAGCTTTCTCATGCATGAATACGAGATTCCTTAAAAGTGATAACAACATGTCATCTAGCCAGGGTTCCAAGATCTCCTTCAGGAGATTGCAATAGGCAGTTGCAGTCACTTTAACCTCTTCAGGCACTCTGGCTGGGCCAACAAGTTTGTCTCCAGCATGTCTTTTCTACCCTGTTGTTGACGTCGTAAATGTTGGTGAAGCTCATCTCCAAAATAGACCCAACCATTTGCCTAACCGTCAGCTTCGTCAAAGGTCGCCTTGGATTCGTCAGCGAACAGAACACATCTCATGTCTAACGTCGTCGTGTACTTTTGGGCCCATTGAAGACTTGGTCCCGAGAGTGCGATTTCTGGTGGTTTTCGGTACATGAGGAAGTTCGGAGGCGGTGAAAAGGACTTTGCTTGTTTGTCCAGGTTTCGCACATAACTTGCAGCCAATATTCCTTAAATCCTTAGCTGTGGCTAAATAATTTATTGTGTCAATAAATGTTATAATATCATTATGGTCTTCTGTAAAATATATACTCAGTATATGCTTAATATGTATCATTAACCGCTATTTTCTGAAAAAAAATGTCTAGATGAGTTATTTTCATTCAAAAGCTATTAGTGTGCTTCACTCAAAAACTGAAGAATCTGACATAAAAAAGAAAGGACGTTACACAGAATAATGAAAACATGATAATGGTGTTGCCATAGTGTGCAAACCAATTGGGAAAAGTTTTATCAAAATCAATTCACAGAAAAATGAGAAATCCTAAATTTCACTCCTAAGCTATTAGCACGGTTCTGGGTGTATATGCGAATTTTAGGTGAGTTAAAATATGTTTCTGACATATTTCAACTTTTAAAGGCAAATTTACTGCATTTACCGTGGAGTAAAAAAATTTATCTCTTATGGTAAAAAGGCGTAAAAACACCATACCTGTCAGATATCGAGTTTTTTTTTCCACGGTAAATGCAGCGAATTTGCCTTTAGAAATTGAGGTATTTCATAAGTATATTTTTACTAACCTAAAGTACGCTTATGTCTAATCACTGCCTCGTGCTGATAACGCTCATATATATATATATATATATATATATATATATATATATATATATGTGTGTGTTTGTGTGTGTGTGTGTGTGTGTGCATATATATGTGTATATGCATATATACATGTATATGTATATATATATATATATATATATATAAATATGTATATATATATATATATATATATATATATATATATATATGTATATGCATATACATATATATATATATATATACATATATATATATTTATAAATATATATATATGTATATATATGTATATGCATATATATACATACACATATATATACATATATATATATATATACATGTATATATATATACATACATATACATACATATATACGTATATATATATAAATATAAATATATATATATATATATATATATATATATATATATATATACACACACATACATATATATATATATGTTTAAAAATCTTTGTGAAATTTACTTGATACAGTTGTACTAAGTATAAAAAAATTATTCTTAAAAATCAGAATGTTAGTAACACACACACACACACACACACACACACACACACACACACACACACACACACACATACATATATATGTATGCATAGGGCAGCGATGTCAAATTCTCTTATACACCAGATGTGCCATCAAAACTCTTGATTGGACTATATCAGGTGGAGGAGAAGAGCCTTGCAAGGAATGTGAAGAGAGCACAGCATAAAGACGGAAAGTCACGGTGGTGCTCCAGCATGACCACAGCCACTTGGCTGAAACCCATAAATAAGTAATTATAAATAAATAAATGCATGTATGTATATATATGTGTGTGTATATATATATATATATATATATGTGTGTGTGCACATATATATGTGTGTGTTTGTGTGTGTACATATATACGTGTACATATATATACACACACATAGACGTGTATATATATAAGTGTGCATATATATATATTTATGTGTATATATATATGTATATATATGTATAAATACGTATGTATGTATATATGTATATATATATATATATATATATATATATATATATATATATATATATACACACATATATATATATATATATATATATATATATATATATATATATATATATATATATATATATATATATATATACGTTACTTCCTTTAAATCACAGACATTCCTGTTATTCCCCGCTTCAGATTTCTCGCAGCAAGTTTAAACCAATGGAAGTTACTTAAAATAAAATAAAGGACAGAATTTCGGACAAATATAACCTAAAGAAAGGTAATTTATTATCCAAAGATCAGCTGACAAATACAAAGTAAAATTTGGCAAATATCTTGTTCACTTTATTTACATTAGTTCAATGTTCTTTATTAATCTTCTGATCCATTCGACACTAACTACAATAACATTTATTCAGTTGTACTTTCTCGGTATTTTCTCGGTCTATTATTCATTCATTTATCTATCAGTTTTGGAATTACTGGTATCCGATGACATATAATGCCTAATATTTTTTTCCCAATAAACTTTCTACGTATTATTTTTGCAATTATATTCTTCCAGAATCAGTAAAACTAAGTATTTTTGCAAATCGAAAACACTTAGTGTGGGAAACTTTAACGTCTTCCTCTCAAATGTATATGTCGTCATTATGCATATGTGTGCATCCTTTCCGCCCCTCTCAACGCTTCATCCATTATATCGAGAAAAGTTCGTTTATCCATTTATTTCTATCGTCTGCCTGTCTCTGGCTCTCTCTCGCTGCACAAACACGTACGCACACTTACACACACACACACACACACGCACACACACACTCAAACAAATAAATGTGTATACACACATGCTAAAATATATATACGTTCATATATTTTATATATACATACACATGCGTACGTATAAATGCGAAGATATATATATATATATATATATATATATGTATGTGTATGTGTATGTGTGTGTATGATACATATGTGTATATATGTCCATGTATATATATATGTATATATATATATATATATATATATATATATATATATATATATATACACATATACATATATATATATATATATATATATATATATATATATATATATATGTATATATATATATATATGTATATATATATGTATATATATATATATATATATATATATATATATATATATATATATATATATATTTATACGCACTCATTTTTATGTATGTACATATTAAATACGTAAGGAATGAAACTGAGGGAAACACTAAGGTTTCAGATAATCATACCCCTTCGATATATATTTCATTCTCTCTGTAATTTCCCAGTGCTGTATTTTATTACTATATACGCCGTAATTCACGTGTTCCTCCTTATTAGTCTGACAAGATCATAAGAGCGATACACACACGAACACACACACATATATCCTTCGTAAGAAAAATATAACTATATATATACATATATATATATATATATATATATATATATATATATATATATATATATATATATATTGCAGTTTGTCACTAACCATTAACTTCATAAACATATATTTATTCCTGGCGATTTGTTCGCCTTGACTCCACTAATTGATATTGGCAACTGGTAAACTAGTATTAATATTTGATACACATACACACACAAACACACGTATGTATACATGTCTGTCTGTCTGTCTGTCTGTCTGTCTGTCTGTCTGTCTGTCTGTCTGTCTGTCTGTCTGTCTATCTATCTATCTATCTATCTATCTATCTATCTATCGATATAAATATACCAACATCTGTATTTATACCAACCTATATAGCCATATGTATGTGAGTGTATATATATATATATATATATATATATATATATATATACATATATATATATATATGTATGTGTGTGTGTGTGTGTGTGTGTGTGTGTGTGTGTGTGTGTGTATAATATATATGACATATATATATATATAATATATATATAACATACATATATATATTTATATGTATATATAAACGTGTATGTGTTCTTGTGTACTTGTGCGTGTGAATATACGTATATATGTATATATGTAACTATCTATATATATGTATATTTATATATATATATATATATATGTGTGTGTGTGTGCAAAGAAACACATACGCATACTCCACCCCCACATAGTTTCTGCTCCGTAGTTTTTTCATGTTCAAGGGAACGTGAGAAAATCAATTACAATAATTTTCTCAAGTTTCTTAGGATGATTGTGAACATACTTTATTAAGAAAAAGTGCATTTTTTCCTTTCAAAATCTCCCCTTCGTTGTAGTTATTATCATCTTTCTCTCTTCCTGTAATAAGACACCGCCGACAATTTCAGTACAATTTTTCTTGTATCTACGGCGAAACATTGCTTCAGCTTTAGAGAGACAAACTCAGCCACATTCGTCACAAATCGTTGTACGAACAGAGCAAATAAATAAGAAATAATATTGTTATTTTGGTTTTTCTCACGAAAACTTGTAGACTGAAAATCTCGTACAACATTAGTGCATAGTTTTCTTCGTAAAAACTATTTGTGCTCCATTTACTCGAAGTAGCATTTCGATCTTAATTCTTCATTACATCGTGAGTGTGATCTCTCAGAAGTTTGCGCACCGTAATATAATTGGTTGTATTGAAGAACATTGGATAGGCATGTTTTACCCATCGAGATTACATGACCACTCCATCGAAGCTGAGATTGGGTAACACAAGCTTCCATTCTTAAACTGCTGCACTTCTTGAAGATATCAGTATAAGAAACATTTACACAAACAACAATCAGAGAAGATATCTAACTCTCTTGTATGTGACGTACAAGGCTACCAGGCATCAGATCTGTAATGCAACGTAGTAAGTGCTGTAGTTAAGCGGACATCAGTTTAATCTTTAAAATAACCCCTTAGTTCTACGCGCGGTGCTGTATTCTACCAAATTACCAGAGTGAGCTGTTAATTTTGCTATTCTCTTAGCGATTTCACCGTCATGGGAAGCACCGGTATGAATTCCGCTACCCAAGTATGGAAATGATGTCACATATTTAAACTCATAATCACTCACATCTGAACGCTTTACTGGAAAAATAACGACAGGCTGAGCGAAATTTATTCATTTCTTTTGACTAAAGGTTATCTTCGATTCGTGAATGACTTCTGGTTTCTTCAAGCTAATGGCAAGGTCAAGGATTTTAGCAGCGTATGACAAACGCTCCTTTATTAACCTACCATCATAAAAAAAGTTACTACAATTGTTGCATCATCACCAAAAACAATATATATGCCCATATATATATATATATATATATATATATATATATATATATATATATATATATATATATATATATATATATATATATATATATACATACCCATATATAAACATACACACAGACAGATATGTGTAATTCCAGTTTGACTAACTTTTCCACAAATCAATAAATGTTCTGTCTACCGATTTCCATATCAGATAAAGTATTTTCGGCGGGTCACTTCCCAATGACCGGAGTATTCGTCACTGAGGAGACCAAATGAGGTCGAAACAATGCGTTTGGGGATCCATCAGTACTCAAAGCGAGATCTTGCGTTTTTAACGCACAAATCTCTTTGACAAGAGACAATATATGTTACTACTAGTGCTGTTCTTCAATTGAGGAAGATTTCGATACACATTGGATGAGGCTTCGGGAGACGTGGACGGTATCACGTACCAAAATACTTCGTAAAAGAAGAAACAGAAGGAGAGGTTAACACCGACCACTTGGAAACTAATAGACAGGAGGAAGGAGCTGAAGTGTTTGATCGGACAGTGTAGAGACCAGCAAGAGAAAGACAACTTGTAAGCTGAATATCGATTGACTCATGAAAAGGTGACAAAGAATGATGAAAGAGACAAGAGACAATTCACACAGGATTTAGTAGCAGAAGCAGAGGTGCCAGCCGTTAAACGAGACATGAAGGCTCTCTACACTATCACCAGAGTTCTGCCAGGGAAGAAGGAGACCATGTGCATGCCTGTGGAGATTAGGAAGGCAGAAAAATCGGAAGGGAAATCGAAGAGAGAAAGCGTTGGTTTGAGCACCTCTACAGTGTCTTGAATAGAATACGTCCTACTGATACAACGGATATCCCTCGAGTTCACCTACAAAAGCTGAGATTATTAAGATCAAATCTACTGAGAATGGAAAAAAAGGCTACCTAAGAAAGGCGACTTGACCATCTACAACAACGGGTGAGGAACCATGCTACCGTCCGTTCCCAGTAAGGTGCTGGCTAGACTTATAACGGAGAGGTTGAAAGGGGTAGCAGAAAATTAGTTGAGGCTCGAGAAAGCAAGAAAATCGCTAAGTCCTGCACAGTCCATATTTCCACCTTGCGAATCATCAATGAACAATCGATTAAGTAGCAGAGCCCGCTTTTCACCGCCTTCGTTGATTTAGAGAAGGTCTTCGACCGTGTGGACAAGAGAGTAATCTGGAGGTTGGTATAACATGGTATTCCACCGAAAATCATCAAAATCTTCCAATAGTTTTACGACGGTGCTACTACCCAGACCAGACCAGGCTAACAGTCAACAGTCACTTTCGCAGTTTGAAATTGTGTAAGGCAAGGTTGCCTACTGCCACCAATGATATTTTTACTAGTAATCGACTCGATCATGAATGAGATAACATTAGGAAGTGACACTGTGATCAGATGGACAACCGTGAAGCAACTGCAAGATCTCTGTTATGCAAATGATAAAGGACTGCTATCACAACCATCCAGTGATGCAGTCCAAGGTCACGAAGTTAGCCGAAGAAGCAATAGAAATGTGCCTCTGAGTAAACTAGAACAAGACGGAGGTTTTGAGGCTGAACACCTATCACCAGGAACCGATTCGGATTGGCACAGAAACTCTTTTAGAGACCGAAAAGTTTGTGTATCTGCGCAGCATCGTTTCAAAGACAGGTGGAACAGAGGAGAATGTGAGGTTCAAGATCGGCAAGGCCTGATATGCTTTCAACATTCTACGATCATTCTGGAATTCCAAAGTCATTTCCCTTAAGGCAAAACTTCGTATCTTCACTTCCAACGTTCAGGCCACTCTTCCTTACTGTCACAAACTGCCATAAAGCGTAATCGACAGGCCTTCGTCAATAAATGTCTACGCTACATACTCAAGATCTGGTGGCCGGACAAAATTCCGAACAGATGTCTGTGGGATAGAATAATTCAAACTCCTACCAATCAAGAAATTCTGAAAAGAAAATGGGGCTGCTCCAAGCAGCATTACAAGACAGGTGTTAGACTGGCATCCAGAAGGAAGGAGAAAAGTCAGACAACCTAAAATGATCTGAAAAGGATGCGTGGAGGATGAAGCGAAAGCACTAGGTGTCTCTTGACCTGAAACCAAGGTGGTAGCCCAAGATCGTGTCCACTGGCATGAAA
>NC_142949.1:12973974-13006474 GCF_046866305.1 Octopus bimaculoides
TATCAACCCCGAAAGGATGAACGGTAAACTCAACCTCGGCGGAATTTGAACACAGAACGTAGCGGCAGACGAAATACCGCTAAGCCTTTTGCCCGGCTTGCTAACGATTCTGCCAGCTCACCACATAATAATAATAATAATAATAATAATAATAATAATAATAATAATAATAATAATAATAATAATAATAACTGGAGACAGAAACACCTTGCAGTAAGACCCTACATAGACAGTAATACACTTGCCAACGTCAGAAGAAACATTATAAAAAAAAAATTACTAACTGAAGTAGAGATTGACCAAATTAAGCAAGCAGTAAAGGATAAAAAGAATGAAACTGCAGCTAAAGAAGATACTACAGAGGAAATAATTATAAACCAGCCCAAGGCTGATGAAAATACAGTAATAATTGAAAGAGTTAAGGTAACTGATAGGCAAAATAAAATACTCTCTGAACCAACCATAAACACTAAGGCAGGTGAAAATCAAATAGATGAAGGAAGTCATACAGAAATCGACGCAACAGAACTACATGATCTAAAAAATCAAATCATGATTGAATGGCTGAAAATTAAAGAAACTAGTATGAATGAACGCGACACTCTCCCCAAAATTCGCAATTCTAACCAAAACCTGAAAATAATTGGTAAAATCCGCCTTGCACTTAAGGATATAATTTCAGCTAATGATGTTGATATTACAGATCTCAACCACCTGTACTATGCATCCGCAAGAATCTCAACGATTCTATGTGGTGAAAAGATTAGAAAAAGACAACACTCCCACAAAAAGCCTTCTTGGCAAGAACGCATTCAACACCAAATTAAGCTGCTTAGATCTGACATAGAATGTTTGAAAAACCTTAAATTTGACAAGAGTATCAAACCTACAAAGACCCAAAAACTAAAGAAAAAATATAACATGAAAACCATAGTTGACATTGATGCCACCATAGAAACCATCAAGCAAAAGGTATGTGCTAAAGCTGCCCGCATAGCAAGGTATGAAAAGCGTGTTAAATTCTTCCGAGATAATAACATGTTCAAAAATAACCCCAAAAATTTCTACACCAGTAACAATAAAGTCTGTCCCATCAAAAGAAGAAGTGCAAGAATTTTGGAATAAAATCTGGGCAGAAGATAAAACACACAATGAAAAGGCCCCTTGGATTGATAGAATAGCTACAGACCTAGACTCCTTAGAGGAGCAAAAGTGGGAGGGGGTCAGGGTAGAAGATATAAGATCTGCTCTCAGGAGGTCAAGCAAATGGAAGTCTCCAGGAAAGGATAAAATTCCTAACTTCTGGTTGAATGCCTTCCCAGAAAGCCATGAACTGCTAACAAAACTTTACAACGATGTTTTGCAAAATCCTAGTTTGATGCCCTCTTGGCTAGTTAATGGTTTAACATTCCTGCTTCCAAAAAATGAGGAAACAAACGAACCAAAAAATTATCGCCCCATAACCTGCTTAACAACAATGTATAAGACGCTAACATCTGTCCTAACCGAGTACACCTATAGTTTTTTAATAGAAAGTAGCATATTCCCTAATGAGCAAAAGGGATGTAAACGTGGATCTTATGGTTGTAAAGATCAGCTACTCATCAATAAGATGATCTTAGAAGATTGTCACAAGCGACACAAAAACTTGTCAATAGCCTGGATAGACTATAAAAAGGCCTTTGATAGCCTACCACATAGCTGGATTAGGAAATGTCTGGAAATGTATAAAATAGCTCCTACTCTGCGAAACTTTTTATCTGTAAGTATGAGATCATGGAGAACCACACTGATGTTGAACAATGACAATGAATCTCTAAATGCTGGAGATGTAAGAATTTCATGTGGCATTTTCCAGGGTGACTCACTATCACCACTCCTCTTCTGTCTAGCCCTAATACCGCTCTCAAAATTGCTCAATGATGCACAGTATGGTTATAAAATATTTGATAAAAATATAAATCATCTCATTTACATGGATGATTTAAAGCTCTTTGCAAAAAATGACCAACAACTCAAAGGCCTACTAGCGATTGTTAAACAATTCAGTGATGACATCAGGATGCAATTTGGCCTTGATAAATGTGCAAAAGCTATCTTTATCAAAGGAAAAATGGCAAATACATCTAATGTGAACCTTGACCAGCAAAATGTCATAAAAGAGTTAGAACCAGCGGAGAGCTACAAATACCTAGGGGTAATTGAAGGGGACAATATCAAGCACTCAGTGATGAGGGAAAGGATCAGAAGAGATTGTTATCGCAGGGTGAGAGCAATACTGAAGACAGAGCTGAACGCGAGAAACAGGATCGAAGCGATCAATGCTCTAGCCATACCAGTCGTGACTTACAGTTTCAACATCGTTAACTGGTCAATTACTGAAATATGTAATGTTGACAGAAAAATACGAAAACTGTTGACAATGCATAGAATGCACCACCCTAAGGCAGATATAGAACGTCTTTATCTGCCAAGAAAAGAGGGAGGTCGAGGACTACTACAGCTGGCATTATCAATGAAGGTAGCCACAATTGGCCTAGACACCTATATGAAAAACTCTGAGGACTGGATGCTAAAACTTGTCTTAAAATATGAAAGCAAGAAAGCATCTTACTCAGTAACAAAACAGGCAAAGGAATATCTAAGTGAATTCCAATTGCAACAAATTCAAGAATTAGACGAACTAGAAACACCTACAGAAAAAGCTAAGCGCTTGAAAACCCGTGCTAAAATTGCTGCCTTAGCTATTATGACTGAAAAATGGCATGGAAAACCTCTCAATGGCAAATACCCAAAGAGAGCGAATAATGCAGATATTGACAAAGCCCTTACCCACCAATGGTTAATGGCCTCTGGATTGAAATCAGAAACAGAGGGGTTTATCATAGCAGCCCAAGATCAATGCCTACCTACAAAGAACTACCAGGCCAACATATTAAAGAACGGCAGCTCCCCATTATGTCGTATATGCCAACAACAAAATGAGACCATCGATCATGTTGTCTCCATGTGCAGTCTGCTTGCGCCTACAGAGTATCTCAACAGGCATGATAGAGCTGCACAATATATTCACTGGGTAATATGCAAAAACCTGGACTTGCCCCATGATAAAAACTGGTGGGAACACAAACCACCCCCAGTACTTGAAAATGATCACATTGCACTCCTCTGGAACTTCACCATTCAAACTGACAGAAAGATAGACGCAAATAGGCCAGACATCATACTGAAAGACTTCAGACAAAAATCATGCCTCCTCATTGATATGACTGTCCCAATTGATATAAACGTATCTGTCAAGACCTACCAAAAACTGAGCAAATATAAAGATCTTGAAATAGAAATTAGCAAAATGTGGAATCTGAAGACGAAAACAATACCTATTGTCATAGGTGCCCTGGGAATGACAGCGAAACGGGCTGATTACTACCTAGCTCAGATACCAGGAAACCCCAAAATGGCTGAAGTCCAAAAGATAGTGCTCATGGGAACTGCCCATATCCTACGTAAAATACTGTCTATGTGATCTCAGATTTTAAAGCAAACATAATTTTCTTATGGTTTCTTAAACATTCACTTGAACAAAACTGTACAAATCCAAATATATGGTACCCTAGGCATAACACCTACATGAACTTCTAACTTGTTGTCTCTTGAGGTCTCTGGGTGAGACTTGGATCCAACTTGTACAAATGCAAAACAAAAGTCAAACATAAAATAATAATAATAATAATAATAATAATAATGCTTTCTAATTGATGTATCAATACCAGCAGATGACAACGTTTCCCTAAAAGAAATGAAAAAACTTTCAAAATACAAAGACCTGGAAATAGAGGTAACTCGAATGTCGAATCTAAAAACAGAAACAATTCCTATCATAGTAGGTGCCTTAGGTATAATAAAGAAATATTCAGACAAATACATAACAAAAACACCAGGACTTACAAATATATATAACATACAGAAAATTGCACTACTGGGCACTGCACTACTGGGCACTGCATACATCCTATGCAAAACACTTTCAATGCAGTAACCATAAGAGCATCACAGCAAACCACAGCACATACCCAAGGCGCACAGAGCTGCGCTCGGTAGTGAAGTGAAAGCACGTTATAAAAATTAAACTACTGAACAATAATAATAATAATAATAATAATAATAATATATGTTGTCATAGGTGCTGTAGTAACGATAACAGAGTCGCTGATTGTTACGTATTAGATTTCAGAAAAAAAAAAAAGAAAATCCAAAAGTTTGCTCATTGAAATTGCAAAAAAAAAAAAAGAAAAAAGTGGCATCTCAAGGCGGCAACAATATCAGTGATTGTAGGATTGTAGGATAATTAGGTATGATCAAAAAAGGAACTGAAAATTATTCAAGAATGATTCCTGGCTTACCATCCATTCAAGAACGGCAAAAGATTATTTTAACATTGTCGTTGTGAGAACGATTACCACCCACGTATCTTAATTTTTTTCTTTTTATATAGATTCATTTGTTTTTGTAAATGAATAATCTGGTGTGTTTATTTTAACGGCCTAGCAATATATACAGTAAGTTTCTTTGTCCTAGGTATCGGGAAGACACTCGGCAAGAAATGGAAACAAAACAGAAGGAAGAAAGAAAACAACAACGTATCTGATCGCATTTAAATGTTATATGGAGATCGATGGAGAAATGGAACTCAGGGTTAACACCGTGTGGAAAATGTTTGGTGTGGGTTAACATCAGGTTATTTCACTATTGCTATATTTGATTTGTGTGATACCCCTCACACAGATATTACGGAAAGTGATATCGGGGTACACCTTGAAAACTGGATAAAAGTTAAATTACCTGTTATATTTAGATAACTTAAAGATCTTCGTTAAGTGTGGACGTGAAATAAATGGCTTGGTTTCAACAGTACAGATATTCAGTAAGGATATCGAGATGGAATTTGGGATTTAAAAAATTAGGATAAAAATGGCAAAGTAGTGTCATCTGATGGTGTAGAACTATCCAGCGGTGAGAGAATCAAGGATGTTGAGATGGATGGATATAAGTATCTGGGTATTTTGGAGTATGAAAAAATCAAAGAGAGATGAAGGAAAGCTTTAGACGAGAATACCTGAGAAAAACCAGATCAATTATGGAGACTAGACTCAATAGAAAGAACAAGATCAAAGCAACGAATACATGGGCTGTCTCCTTAAGGTGATACGGCGCAGGTGATGTTAGGTAAACAAAGAATGAGATTGAGGAAATGGATAGGGAAACGAGGAAAGTGAGACAATGAACAAGGACCGATAGACTGAATGTACCTAAGTAATAGGTAGGAAGAAGTCTCATAAGATGCAAGATTTGTGTTGTCAATTAGAAAAACACTGGTATGCTACGTCAAACAACAGATTGAACCCTTGTTTGCTGCTGTTAGAAATAGCAACATGATGCTTACCGAAAACATGATGCTCTCAAGATATTTAAGAAACAAGATGTAGAATAAAGATTAGACAATTGCAAAATGAAAACGATGCATGTGCAATATCACAGAGAAATCGAAGGGAAACAAGACCAACAAGTGGAAGTGGCTAAGGCAAAATGGTTTGAAAGGATGCACTGAGGCATTGATAGGCAACGCCCTGGAACAAACTCTGAGAACGAATAACACCAAGTCCCAAATAGATAAGAACAGTGAATTGCTCCTTTGTAGGAACTGTGGCAGCAAAAACGAAACAATCTCATATATTATGAGTGAGTAGAGTAAACTGGCCCTAATACGGTCTTGAAAGAACACAACAATGGTATGAGCATAAACCCAAAAAGCGTCACCGAAAATAATGAGTATAAGATCTTTGGGATTTTACGATCCAGTGTAACTCAGTGATTGATACTCGGAGACTAGACATTGTTGTAGTGGAGAAAAGGAAGAAGGAAGCCAAGATCATAGACATTGCCATGCCTGGGAACTAGAAAGAACCCTGAAAAGCACAAGCTACTAAAAGACGAAATTACACGAATGTGAGCAATGAAGGGAGTAACTGTCTTCTCAACATTTGTAGGAGCGTTGGGAGTACTAAAAACAACCAGATTTGAGAAATATGTTGAAGAAATAGGAATTGACGTGAGTTGAGAAGATTATTCAGAAAACTGCTCTGTTGGGGACAGCGAGAATTTTGAGATTGGTACTTGGGTATTAAATATCACGGAATGAGGCCATGTGAGATTTTTGCCAATAGGTTGTTGTCCACTCTTACAAAATTAACTGGAGCGAGTAAAGTCAACAACTCTGAAAAGTGAAACAGCAACAACAACAACAACAACAACAACAACAACAACAACAACAACAACAACAACAACAACAAAAACAACAACAACAACAACAACAACAACGACAACAACAAAAACAACAACAACAGCAACAACAGTATTACACAAAAGTTAGGTGATACAAAAAAAAGGGGACAACAAAACATCCAGTCAGACGATACAAAGAAAACGAGGACGGATACATACATACATACATACAAGTAGATATATACGTATATGTACATATATATATATATATATATATATATATATATATATATATATATATATATATATATAGAGAGAGAGAGAGAGAGAGAGAGAGAGAGAGAGAGAGAGATTTAATCAAAAGATTAAATGTGGTACTTAAAATGCTTGAGGCACCAGAATTTGGTAGGATAAAAACCAAAAACAAAATCAAGAGATTTGGTGAATAAAAATTTGAAGATAAGCAACAAAAATTCAATAGGTTATAGCAGTACGTACGTTTCGTACAAGTTCCATTTATTCATGTGGTGGGAACACCACAGAATGTATAATGAAAATGTACTCCTCACCTGCATAATGGAATTTCATTTTATAAAGTCATTTTGAGGATGTTTGCAAAAAACAAGAGTAAGAGAAAAAAACATATCATCTCGACTATGCTGCTGTTCCACAGACAAGTGAATCAAACAAGAATTTAAAATCTAATTGGAGGGATAGTAGTAATTTCAAATATAGAGGAAAGTAGGTTAAGTAGTGGTGGACAGCAGGTTAGGGGTAAATCAAGCATGAGGGAAAGAGAAAAAAAAAAAGAAATGGAAAGGTAATACCCTAAGGAGTGGTAAGAGTTTGGAAAAAATTTAAGGTAAGGGAATTAAGGTCAAGGTATTAAAGAAATATATCTATTCTACAGTATAAATAGAATAATACAAAGAAACGCTAAATTACTATGTTTAAAACTATAGGGATAATAATAATTAGAACAAGATAAACATATCCAGTTAAAATAAGATATAAATTAATGTGGGTTAGTATTATTTATGAGTAAAACTATAATATAATATTGATGGCCAAAATCCAAACAGAAAGAAAGGGGGGAAGAAGAAAGAGGAAAAAAGAGGAAAAAAGGGAGAGGAAAAAAGTTAAAGTTAGAAAAACAGGACTAAATTAAGAGAATTAAAGCTAAGGTTTTCGAAAAGTGATAGATAGAAGAGACTCAGAATAACCTCGAGAAAATGTAGGAATACTATCAGTGGGTTGGGAAAGGTTAAAATGTATTCTAAGTGTATATATTAAAAGTTATAACTTAAATAAAATAGTTATTAGTCAGGGAAATGAGAGAAACTAAATTAAAAAATTTAGCAAGATTTACTTTTTAAAAAATATTTACTTTTTAAAATATTTAAACGTGCGGGAGTAACAATGCACACATAGAATCCCAAGGTCAGATCTATTGTTTAAAATTTCGTAAATTTCCATAGAGCACAGTCCACAGCCATATCTACTATTTCTATAAGGTTGTGCTCTCCTGACGATTTCCTATTTAAGATTAAAATCGATACCATTTTCCTTCAATTCCCAAATTTTATTAGATAATGATGTGCTATTGGCTTTATGTTTAAGTCTAAATGAAGAAAAATGGTTATATAATCGTGGTTTAAGGTTGATTGTGCAACCAACATAAATGTAATTATTAATTGGAGTAGTTACTGTACATTTATAGACTACATTATGGGTTAAAAAACGGCCAGGTACCGGACAGTGGGCTTTAATTCTACAATTGCAATCAAGGGGATTATTAGCTATATATATATATTGCTATGTTGATTGTTGATACAAGTATCTAAATTGGTTATATCAATATTATTGGTTGTATTACTGGATATGCAATTGATATTGTTTGAGCTAGGAAGATTTATCTCATCAACTATGTTAACAGTTGAAGTATTATTATGTTCATTAACATGTGCATGATTATTGGTTGCGTTGGTGTTATTAATTGTCTGGTAGTTATTTGTATTGCTCTCGATAATAAGACAATTTTTATTTTCAAGGGTCCTAGCTAGTTCAATGTTCCTTCTATTTAACTTATTGATGATAGATCCTATATTGGGGAGAGTAGAGTATGAGATACGGATTGTGTGTTGAGAGAAGATTTTATAATATCTATGGTTAGGGTCGAAATTATTTTGTAAGATATCCATAAACTTCTTATAGATGTTTGTAGAAACTGCATAGTTGTAAGGGACGTTAAGCCATATAGAATTTTTTCTTCTAAATGTGTAATATGAAGGGGGTTTGTGGTTATCATAAGTATTTGGGGTTATTTTATTGTTTCTATTATCATTTGTAGTTTTCTTATTGGGATCTATCTTGTTATGTAAAGTAATTTTCATATTTTTATTTTTATGGTCATTATTATAATTTCTTAAGCTAGGTATTTTATTGGTGTTAATATGGTTGTGTAGGCATTTATCAGGTTGTATTACATTTTTATTCCTATTGTTTAAGCAGGATAGGTTATTATTAGTAGGTCTTTTCTTACCATTATTTACGGTAATTAAATTGTTATTATTGGTAACATTACTTAGGATAATTGGATTATCATTATTAGTATTATTATCATTATTGTTATTATCACATTTAATAGATTTAGGAATAAGGAAAGAAATTTTTTGGTCATAGCCCGCTCTAGATAAAGCTTCATTGTAGTAATGAGAATTAGATTTAAAGATGTCATGTAAAAAACATTTCCGATAGATTAACTAAACTGTCCTCAAACCATGACATTATAGAAATAGTAGATATGGCTGTGGACTGTGCTCTATGGAAATTTACGAAATTTTTAACAATAGATCTGACCTTGGGATTCTATGTGTGCATTGTTACTCCCGCACGTTTAAATATTTTAAAAAGTAAATATTTTTTAAAAAGTAAATCTTGCTAAATTTTTTAATTTAGTTTCTCTCATTTCCCTGACTAATAACTATTTTATTTAAGTTATAACTTTTAATATATACACTTAGAATACATTTTAACCTTTCCCAACCCACTGATAGTATTCCTACATTTTCTCTAGGTTATTCTGAGTCTCTTCTATCTATCACTTTTCGAAAACCTTAGCTTTAATTCTCTTAATTTAGTCCTGTTTTTCTAACTTTAACTTTTTTCCTCTCCCTTTTTTCCTTTTTATTCCTCTTTCTTCTTCCCCCCTTTCTTTCTGTTTGGATTTTGGTCATTAATATTATATTAAAGTTTTACTCATAAATAATACTAACCCACATTAATTTATATCTTATTTTAACTGGATATGTTTATCTTGTTCTAATTATTATTGTTCCCTATAGTTTTAAACTTAGTAATTTAGTGTTTCTTTGTATTATTCTATTTACACTGTAGAATAGATATATTTCTTTGATACCTTGACCTTAATTCCCTTACCTTAAATTTTTTCCAAATTCTTACCACTCCTTGGGGTATTACCCTTCCATTTCCTTTTTATTTTCTTTCCCTCATGCTTGATTTACCCCTAACCTGCTGTCCACCACTACTTACCTACCTTCCTCTATATTTGAAATTACTACTATCCCTCCAATTAGATTTTAAATTCTTGTTTGATTCACTTGTCTGTGGAACAGCAACATAGTCGAGATGAGATGTTTTCTTCTCTTACTCTTGTTTTTTGCAAACATCCTCAAAATGACTTTATAAAATGAAATTCCATTATGCAGGTGAGGAGTACATTTTCATTATACATTCTGTGGTGTTCTCACCACATGAATAAATGGAGCTTGTACGAAACGTACGTACTGCTATAACCTATTGAATTTTTGTTGCTTATCTTCAAATTTATATATATATATATATATATATATATATATATATATATATATATTTATATTTGTATATGATATATATACATTTGCATATGTATACATATATAAATATATATACATTCATACAAACAGACGTATATGCATATATCGATTTACAACATATGGCTGAAAAACAATAATTAAACTGAATAATTACTTTGAAGCGAACATCTAAAATACAATATATTGAATTACTTGATAAACTAAAACAAATAAATATAACATAGCAGCAGTTTATAGTAATAAAAAAAAGAAACGTATAAACACTCTAGTAACCAAATAACTGTTATGTGTATTTATATATGTAGTTGCATGACCGCCACATTTCTTGTGATGAATATTTTCACGAAATAACTGCTACTTTATCTCCAACGTTTCTTTCACCCACGCGAGCTCATGTAATGGCGAAATCTTCCTTCGGCGTCGTCGATGAGAATACCCTCGTCCAACCAATTGATTTCCTTCTAGCGAAATTATCTTTGAGCAGACAAATCAACTGATACATATGCCTGCATATTCTAGAAGGCAAATGATACCAAATATGACAAGGACAGCCGTTCGTGAAGTTAACTTTGGTTATATACTCTTATCGCAGTTAATCTGGATTAACGCGTCAAGCTATGACTAGATCGGACCTCTGCATCACAGGTTTTATCCCGAAAAAAAAATGGAGATCGAGCGAGTGAGTGAGCGAGTGAGTGAGAGAGAGAGAGATAGAGAGGGAGTGAGATGGAGAGAGATCAATACCATTCGTAGATTGTTACTTTATTGACCCGATATAATGTAAGACGAAGTTGATTTCAGCAGGATTTGAACTCGGAACTAATGCTGCAAATGATTCTGACTAACATTACAACAATTCTGCTAATTCATTGTTTTGTGTATTCGTATTGTGCCTCTATGTTAAAACGGAAAACTGAAAGTTATAAAAGAAATTTTTAAACACATGATACTAAATATAATTTCATTAACTTTAGAAAATAATACGGAAATAATTGAAGAAAATGTAAAAATAAAAAAGATCAACTTGGAAGCCAATTGAAAGTAAAAGACAAAGAAAGAAAAGAAAAAAAACACCTTAAACCTCGAGAAGCCAGTCCAAATGTTATTCTTCTTTAAACATACATCGGAAAAAAAATTGTATTGAATTGTATTGTTTTAACAGAAGAGAAGAGAGAATGAAGATAATTCATGTCTTAAACGTCGGAAGTTTTATAAGAACAAGCAATACAGGAAGAAATTTACACATTTGGGGAAAATGAAAATAAATAGACAAAATATTGAAAAAATAAATCCCAAATAAACGGACAAATTTTCATGCTATTTGCGGAAGGTGTTCTTTTTTAAAAACTTTTAAAAGGTAAAATGCATGTATATTTGTGATAGAAGTAGATAACATTACGAGATTTTTCTTCCGGCTACAGCTAGGAAAGTACATTTTTCAGGTCTGTTCTTGTATAAAATAAAATTAAAAAATATCGTGATTGATTAACTGATAATTAAACAACGGCGGCAACAGCAAAAACAACAAGAACAGCAACAACAACAACAACAACAACTACTACTACTACTACTACTACTACTACTACTACTACTACTACTACTACAACAAATAATAATAATAATAATAATAATAATAATAATAATAATAATAATAATAATAATAATAATAATAATAACGATACTACTAATAATAGGAAAGAACTATAGTCATAGAGAAAACAAAGAGAAAAGAATTTAATCAGTGATGAAAGGTAGTAGAACTTTAAAAAAAGTCTGTTTCTGTCGATAAGTTCTAAATGAAATAATAAGTGAAGGGCTATTTACAGAGGTAAGAGAGACCCCCACCACCACCACCACTATCACAAAAACTAAGGCAAATGTGGAAAAAAAAAATGGAAGCCAATATTTGAAGGAAAGAAATTTCATTCAATTTTTTTTCAAGAGATAAAAACGAGATGAGGGATGAGAAATACAAATGGTTCTGGTTTAAAGAAAAGAGTATTGAAGAAAGACAACAAAGGAATGGGTTTTGCAGCAGCACAGGAACCGGTTCGAAGGGTTAATTAGATGAAGGTAATAGATAAGCAGGAGTGTTCATCCAAATGTAAATGATGCGACGATACGGATGAGACTAAAGTTCATATTGTGTCAGAGTTCCCCCAGTTGAGCCAGAAACGCCTAAAAAAGTGGAGGCATTTAAAAATTGTTGCAATAAATCACTGGAATTCTTGTGAACGATTTGGTCTTGTATATACAGTAAAGAACTATGACTATTTTGTGGGAGCAGAGATGACTGCCCGCGAAAACGATGAAAGGAAGTTGTTACTTGAGTTTCTCATAGAAATCGAAAGAAGGACAGATCACAACAAGCAGGTATTGAAGACGTTGATCAGAAAACTGTGTCTTATAATTGATATGGCATGACCACTTGATACTAGCGCCAACACAAAAACTGAAAGCTGCAGTATTGTACCGACCTGAAGTATGAAATACTTAAATGCTGGAACAATGAAGTTAAATTCATAATTTTGCCAACAATAACCATTGAAGTTTGGGAACCGTGACAAGAGAATTTAAGAGTGAAACTTGGAAAGTCGCATCTTAATCTGGAAATGGATACAGTTTTGAGATTCTGTTAGGTTTAGTAAAAACGTATCAGGAAAATACTCAATACAGAGTAAAGAGATCTTTATGGAAGAGTAAAGTGGTTCTCATCCAAGTTCACGGGTTTTAGCTCACCGCCTTAAATAACAACAACAACAAAAACAACAACAACAACAATAACAACAACATTTACTTTAGTCGCCAGTAGGGTTAGAAGACATACAATAAAATATAAGTGATAGCAAACAACTTATATGGAGTGTCCAGAAGGGAAGATAAAGTACTTGAAGGGGTGGCCATCATAGCTGGTGACCTTGATATGCGATAGAAGAGCGCATTGACCAAGGTGTACTCAAGTTGGTCGAAGCAGATAAAAATGAATTTGAAGGTGCAGCTCTTGGAGCTCTTTTATCAGGTGATCCTTGATAAAAAGCAACGATTCTAGTATTTCAAAAGTAACTGCGATTCTTTGAAAAATACGAAACTACTTTGATTCCAACAGCGTTTCTACAAGAACTAAGTAAAAATATTGCGACACACATTGCAAAGGTGATATAAAAAATATTTTGGGGGCGGGTGTGTGTATGAAATACAAAATAGTTTTTAGGGTAAGATAGTTCAATATATATAAAGGACAAAAAAATAGAAATAAACAAAAAATTACCTGTGAATAACCGACACAAAGTCCATATTGACTCAAAATGTTGTCGAGGCGCTACTAAAATACAATAACTGAAATCGACCTGGTAAAATCCAAAACTTCTGTATGAAATATTTAACTTGTGAACAGGAAGTGCTAGCGAAAACGGTACTACATTGTACTGAAAGAACCAAAAGCAACACACGATTGACTGTTTGATGTGAAAATTGAGTTAAAAAAAACTTGGGAAAGAATCGAATAGACACATGAGATAAAAGCATAAACCAGAGTTAAAGAAAATAAGCAATTTAATAACATTTCAATGGTCTGACTGCTTCAATAATAACTAAGCAAATAACACACACACACACACACACACACACACACACACACACACACACACACACACACACACGCACGCGCACACACACATGCGTATGTGTGTGTATGCGTGTGTGTGTATGTATATATATATATATTAATATAAATAATATATAAATATATATGTATACGTGCACATATATATGTACATACATATATTTGTATATACATGCATATATGGGCAAAGGATACCACGAAACGTAAACAACATAAAATAAACATGAAATACGAAAAACGACATCATGGAATACGGACTTTTTCTGCGAACAACGAAAGAAACAAACGGAAAACAAGACAAGCAACACGAAAAAACGACACTTCATTAGTTGTTGGCTGTTTTTCTATTTCGCATTTCGAGCATTTCATAACCAGATACGTTTTCGACATAACAGTTGCTCCCGCAAAGCAAATTAAATAAAATTTGGGATTTTGCGGAGGGTCAAAATTGGTAACAAAAACAAAACTGTGAAAACATATATATATATATATATATATATATATATATATATATATATATATATGTGTGTGTGTGTGTGTGTGTGTGTGTGTGTGTGTGTGTGTGTGTATGCATATATGTATGTTTGTATATATATATATATATATATATATATATACACACACACATACACACGCACACACGCGTGCACACAATCTACAGCGAGATGAGCTACTACAGATCACACTATCCCAAAGTGTGTATGTATGTGACCGGCAACCACATGTGAATTTGCACTCACACTGAAACTAGGAACATAAACTCTACGCTTCAAGAATTTCATCGACTGCGGCCAACCGTCGAATGTCATCAGCATTCGTGAGAGACGTTGAGAACTCGCTCGTCGGAGCTGACTTAACCAAACCCGGGTGAATGCCGCCGGAAGTACATGTAGAAGTACAAGCACAGGATATGGTTTCAAGAACAATCAAGACAGGACGTGTGTCTCCTTCTTGAAGTATCAGTACCAATAGCCAACGAGAAAACACAAATGAGAACAGATACACCATATACATATTAAAATACCTGTATACAAAACCTGGAAATTCGTGAATTTTCCTAAAATGTTTCACAACTCATAAAGTCAGAAAAATATATCGATTTCTTTTTCTTTTCGGTTTTACCTGTCTGCTTATAATCAATAAACATATCTTTCAATTCTCCTTTTGAGCTCTCTACTGATAACAAAATGTAGCCTTGTTCCATTGGAAATGAGGAATCAGTAGAAACACGAATTAATATCCGGAGAATCATTTATAAATATGTGAATCATTTTATTTTATTATGCATGGCCTGAAATTTATTTGTGAGTGTTTTTTTTTTTTGTGTAAGTCATGTTTGTATTTAATATTGGTTTCAAATTTTGGTACAAAGCCAGTACTTTCGAGGGAGAGGTGAGACAATTACATCGACCACAGAGCTCAACTGGTACTTATTTTATCGACCCCAAAATGATAAAATACAAAGTCAACCCCGGCCGAATTTGAAATTAGAACATAAAGACGCACGGAATACGCTAATTATTTTGCTCAGCGTGCTGACAATTCTACCACATCTATATTTAGTATTTAGGAGGAGAAAAGCGGCGAGCTGGCAGAAAGGTTAGCACGCCAGGCGAAATGCTTTGCGGTATCTTGACTGTCTTTACGTTCTGAGTTCAAATATCGCCGAGGTCGACTTTGTTTTTCATCCTGTCGGGGTCGATAAATTAAGTACCAGTTGCGTACTGAGATCGATCTAATCGACTGACCCCCTCCCCCAAAATTTCGGGCCTTGTGCCTAGAGCAGAAAAGAATATTTACGAGGAGAATCGACGGAAAATCGAACGAAATAGCTTGCAGTGCTTAGCTGCGACACTAGTCATTCTGAGTTGGAATCCAAACGTGGTTAAATTTGCCTTTCATCATTCCAGGCTCGATAATGTACCAGTCAGATACTGGAATCAATATAATGAAACTATACATAAACTCGATACCTTTTGCTAATGTTAAAAATCTACCCCCACCATACACATACGTACATACATGTACAGAATTAACGTAGATCTCCATGCACTGCTGTCATGTAAATATATATTAGAAAGAAAAAAACACCTACATACACTTCTTGCTATTTGTTTTACTTGAATTTAACTACTCCTCCCATAACAAGACGGATTATCTGCTACGTAAGCTTCCATTAAAAATTCATAAAAAAGGCAACCCAATATTTTTTAGTGATATTTCATGTGTTTAAATGCCTCAACTGATATTTCATCGACGCGTCGTGCTATTGCAGCGGTTTTCCAAGAGCAGTCAACCTGCAAAATATCGAGCTGAAGATCAATCATATCGACCCTTTCCATTTGAATAGGCTATAGGCACTGCTCTTCTTCTCGGACTAAAATATCGAACCTTTATGAGTGCTAGCGGCGGTTCAACATTCGAGATTATGAGTATGTAAATATCGAAATGAATCTGGTTTCTTTTGATGTGTGACAGATCAATCATTGCAAGTTATTGATTTGTAGTTCATTCACGAGAATAAATAAGTTTTTATTATGTGAATTCAAACAACAATTAAACAAACACTCACAGGGAAACTAAAATATATTACTGACAAGAATATTGGCAATTGAATGTTAATTAAAATGTTCAGTTTCGACAACAAAACAGTGACGAACACAAAACTAAGTGAATGAGACTCGCTATATCTAGCTGCATTTGAGAACGCTTGTGTTTGTGTGTCTTCTCATCTCTTTCCTTTGTATGTGAGTATCGACGATATCCCCGCTCCTACCACAACACTGAATCTCTGCCATTTAGTTATCTCACTGTAATTCATTTGCAGCTTCCGGTATTTTCCTTCCCCAACTCTTTTTTACGCAACCATCGGAGCGCGAAGGGCTGCTCACGAAAGCAGTTCACGAGAGGATTGTGATCTGTAAACAGTTTTAAGGGTGAACCGGAAAAAGAAGAATGTACACGCAATGCGCGTGTGCACACTGACTTCGGAAAACGGAAGAGAAGAATAAATACGTAATGCGCATGTGAAAATAAAACGGATGGGAAGAATAAAAACGTAATGTCAATGTGTATGATGGTGTGCATGCGACGTCTATCACGCAGCTTTGCTGAACTTTTCTTGTTTTCTTTTTCAAATGTTCTCTCTTCTTCCCTCCTATCGATTTCTCTTTCATTCCTCTCTCTTTTATCTCTCTTTCGTTGTCTTTTCTTCATCTCTGTTTCTACCTCTCTAAAACTACCAGCATTTCTTTTGAACTTCCTCCTCCTTCTTTGCTTTCATTTCTCTTACTATCCATTTTCCTTTGGTAAGGCATGTTAAATAATGTAGTCTAAGTAAGCCATTTGTAAAGCAGAGACAACCGTCCCTAGAGACTGAAAAATTATTAGGATAAACAATATTAACAGCCACAACCTGAAATCTATACCGCAATTGTCTCAATACAATGTGTTCTTTCATTGTATTTCTCTCTGCTAGTCTGATTATTATTCTCTCTATTCCAACCTTAATCTTCATGTTTCTGTCTTTCATTTTACTCTTTCGCTCCTTTTCTATAGCTTCTACATTAACAATTTTAGACTTAGCGCTTCCGTCTCAAGAATTTATTTATTACATAAAGTCACTCATGTATTCTATAATCTATACTCTCCATTATAAATTTTGCTATTTACAGGCACGAAAAATCTGACCAACCAGATCGATGTATATATCAATATATATCGATTGTTATATTGAATCTCCATAATCTAATGCCAACACCATACAACGGTAACATTTCCTTAGTCTCGGCTACCATAGTTTCGTGGTTCATATGGAAATTTAGTCTTCAATTATCTACTCTGTTATCATTGATTTTAAATTTTGGCACAAGGCTAGCAATTTCGGGGGAGTTGATTACATCGACCCCAGGCCTCAATTGGTACTTAATCTATCAGCCCCAAAAAGGATGAAAGGCAAAGTCGACTTCGGCTGATTTTGAACTCGGATCGTAGATGGACGAAATGCCGTTAATCATTTCGCCCGGCGTGCTAACGATTCTGCCAGCCCACAAAGTAGTTCTCTGAACTTTTTCATTGTATTCATACTCTAGCCGCTTTATTTTCAGAACATCTACCTCTATTGTTCATTAAAGTCACCTATGTAACAGTAGTTGTCATCTACTTTTCGGGGGCCATTGAAGTGCTTAAAAGAATAGCGGCTCATCTGACTAATCCTGCCAATCAACTACTGCATGGAACTTCTCTGCTCGCCTGCTTATAATCTCACTGTACTATTCCTACATCCATTGTCATTCACTTATCACTTGTTTCAGTCATTAGACCGCAGCCATGCTGGGGCGCCGCCCATGTTCATTGGAATAACTAACTACTTCCAGGCGGAAGAGTGATGTTTTCTTTCTTGACAACTGAATGTTTTGTCTGTTAGATTTATTTTAAGATCTTTCGATTTTAAATGTTTTCATCTACATTTGGAGTTTCTTTCTTAACTTTTCAACAGATTCATCAACGAGAGCCTCGATTATCGCTTTGCAGATGTTCCTACCAACATCCGGTCTTCAACTTCTCTACTGACTTCAAGAATAAACTGAAGGTTGGTGGTAATCGAGGCCTGTTTACATGTTACCTTGCACGTTAAACTCATTGCAAACTCTTATTTTGATGACGTCATCTCTGTACATTGTTTTCAAGAATCTTCATATCGCCATTTTCACTATAACCCAACTTGTTCCTTTAATGGGTTTGCTCGGAATAGTTTCTCTCCTCCTCCCTTTCTTCCACGCATTCTCCTCCCTTGGTATCCTCTTATATCTATGCCCTTCTATGCCTCCTTTTTCTGGGTGTCAGAAAGAGCCGTAACTCTATCGTTTCTTTACACAGTGGCTTGATTCAAGCTGAGACGCTGCTTTGCTATTCGGAACACTTCGAGCTTTTGCTTCTTACATCACATAAAAACTGAAAACTTTTCTCTTTCAACTTCTGTCTTTGCTAAATGCAGCTGAAATCCAACTCCACTTTTGTCTAATCTTTCTATGCCTCACTTTTAACTTTTAAAAATCTATTCACCGTGGAATTCCACCTTCAAGTCCCGTTTCCATCACGTTGGGACCTTGTTCGATCCAAAAACTTGACATGTGTGTCATGCAGCAACTTGTCACGTAGAAATTCCAACTGCTCTTCTACACTACAAATCTCTCTGACCTCCTCCTTCACGCCACCTTTTCTACACTCTCCTCCTCTGCTCTGTTTCTCTCCTCCTCCGCTCTGTTTCTCTCCTCCTACCAAACTTTCCGTTCTTAAGTCTTGTTCCCTTTCCGCCTCCTCCTCCTCATCACCGTCATACGTGACATAGAATGCATGTTTGAGTCTACATATGATAAAGAAAACTTTTAGCTTCCTTGACCTAACTTCTTCAGAATGCCTTGTGTTTCTGTGTTCATTAATCTTTTTTCCCGACAACTACTTTTCTTATCAGCTGTACATTCTTCATCGGAGAACTACTTACTAACACTCTCAGTGTGTATCCCATAGCCTTGTGGTCTTTCATATTTTATTCAGCCGTTTATTGCTACTGTTCAAGATAACATTATGATAACGCTATTTACGAATCACGCGGTGAAGATTTTCACTAAATATATTCAATTTATCCCTTGCAATCTCGTATCATTGTTCATACAGTACATTGTTTTGATTTCACTGTGAAATAAATAATTTCTTCTCTTTTCTTCAACAAAATGATAAAATCTAGGTTCAAAATTGCATGTGTCTGCATCACATAAAATAGTTATATACGTGTATGACAATACTTATATACAAGTTCAACATGTATAACTTCTTAGTTTCGTATTTATTCTGAAAACTACCCATCTCTCCTAAATGATTATTTCCATTAGAAATGAGATAGACAGATAATTAGATAGCTAGCTAGCTAGTTAGTTATATATATATATATATATATATATATATATATATATATATATATATATATATATATATATATATATATATAGATAGATAGATAGATAGATAGAAACTGGAAGCTAAAGAGAAGAAAATGACAAAAAATAAGGGAAATGAAACGGCGCCATGCTGCTAAATATATGTACATGCCAGTATATTTGTTACCGGTGCCAGCATATTCATTGAAACACGAAATAGGATACAAAAACGAAAACACAACATGTATTCTTTACTAATGCATCTTGGAAAGAAGAGTCATGAAAGAAAAACGACCTGATATTGCATGGAAACTGGATATAAATTATAATCGGTGTATTTATGAATTTTCGGATTTATTTTATGTTACTCTGCATCCATATTTGGCTTTCAATTATGATGGCCAGATAACATAAACTTGATGATGGTCTCTAGAATTGGCATATAACACCTACTTGTGTAACGCATTAAAATATGACATTCTGGAGGATCAGAATTAATTTAAATTCTTTCTATATCTCTGTTATAATGTTATAGTAGAAGAAGTACTGACGTTTTGGGAACAGATATGGTTTCACTAGGAATTGATTTAATTATATATGAGATGTGTTGAAGAACGGATAGAAATACGTCAGAGTGTGCATATGTAGGTATTTCCTAAAGTTTAAAGTGTTGGTCAGGATACGTTTGAAGAAAACATGAGAGAGGAGAGGGGAGGGTAGTAAGAGTAAAAAGCGATCAAGATAGGCATTTCTTAGTGAATGTCCAGGGTAGTGAAAGTGCGTGGGTGGGGGGTTGTTATCATACGAAAGGTATAAGGGTGTGGCCCCAAAATAAGGAGTGGCGATGTATACTTACCCATTCTTTTTATCCTCTCTCCATTTCTATCACACTTTTCAAACGTTGTACCTCCTCTTTCGATTATGTAATACATACATACATACATACATACATACATATATATATATATATATATATATATATATATACATACATATATATATATATATATATATATATATATATATATATATATATATATATATATATATGTATGTATATATATATGTATATATATATGTATATATATAATAATAATATTAGGGACAAAATCCAAAATTACAGGCAAAAAACTCAATTAAAATCAATTTATAAAAAATTAAAATTAAATTGAGCCTTATAGATAAAGTATATATAAAATATATAGTTTTAGGGAAAATAACCAATTATCAAGAACTCATCGATGAAAATCCACTATCACATATAGAAAAATTAATAATTAAAAGCTCAATAAATGAGTATAATATAAAGTAAAGTAAATATCAGAAGATAAATATAATATATATATATATATATATATATATATATATATATATATATACTCTTTCACTGTTTTATTTGTTTCAGCTATTTGACTGCGGTCACCTTTAGTCGAGCCTAGAACTTATTCTTTGTAAGCCTAGTACTTATTTTATGGGTCTAGTTTGCCGAACTGCTATGTTTTGGGGACATAGACACACCAGCATCGGTTGTCAAGCGATAGTCGGGGGGACTATCGCTTGACAATAAGTTCTGGGCTCGACTGAAGGTGACCGCAGTCAAATAGCTGAAACAAATAACAAATATATATATATATATATATATATATATATATATATATATATATATATATGTATATATTCTTTACTTTTTTACTTGTTTCAGTCATTTGACTGCGGCCATGCTGGAACACCGCCTTTAGTCGAGCAAATCGATCCCGGGACTTGTTCTTTGTAAGCCTAGTACTTATTCTATCAGTTCTTTTGCCGAACCGCTAGGTTACGGGGACATAAACACACCAGAATCGGTTGTCAAGCAATGCTAGGGGGACAAACACAGACACACAAACATACACACACACACACACATATATATATATACATATATACAACGGGCTTCTTTCAGTTTCCGTCAACCAAATCCACTCACAAAACTTTGGTCAACGAGAGGCTATAGTAGAAGACATTTTCCCAAGGTGCAACGCAGTGGGACTGAACCCAGAACCATGTGGTTGGTAAGCAAGGTACTTACCACACAGCCACTACTGCGCCTATAATATATATGTGTGTGTGAGTGTGTATGTGCGTGTGTGTGGGCGTTCATATATATATATATATATATATATATATATATATATATATATATATATATATATATATATATATATATATATATATATATATATATATATACACGCCTATATATATATAATACAAAATGGGACAAGAACGCAAATCATCCGGACAGTTAGGTGATACAAAAATGGGACAACAAAACATCCAGATAGACGATGCAAAGAAAACAAGGATGGGTCATTCGAAGTTTTCTTTCTTCAGTCGAGTTCCAGATTATCTTTGCAATTTCAGCTGGTTATACTCGAGATTGCTCCAATCTGGCCAGCCCCAAGGAAAAACTAAGCTAAGAGCATTAGATTCCTTGGAAGAAAGCAGCGAACGTATACAAAAACAAGGACGGAAAAAAGCGGACAATGTTACACAAATACAATAAAAATAATAACAGGACATAACAAGAGGTGTCTTTCGACTAAAGACGAATTAAATTAAGCTGGCGTGTGTGGAAATAAAATAAAATAAGAAAATGAAGAAAACTTTAGATCAACAACCAAACAAATTGGACCACATCTGTAGATTACTTTTTAATACAAAACATGACATAATATTTCTGTGGCATAACATCTCTTACGGCCGTTTCCGCTTCCAATGTCATTCGGTGCCTACGAAAGAATTACAAAAATAATATTTGTCATTTTCATAGGATATTCGAACTAGTGAATACAAAAGCGTTAAATAAAATAAACAAAGGAAGAGGGAATAGGAAAGAACATGGTCTCAAGAAGAAGCCAAGAGGCTCAATATATCAAAATCATACCATCTTCCAGCGAAGAGCTTCGAAGTCGATAGGCAAAAGAGTGATCAAGCAGTGGTCTAGGGAAATATTCACCGGTTATTTCTATATAAAGAGAATAACACTTATTTTATCGTAAATAGTGTTTATCTTTTATATAGTTTCAGCTTAGAGCTGCGGCCATTCTGATGCACTGCCGTGTTTGTTAATATTTATCCAAAACAAAACCGTAGGGTTCATATAATTGTGTACTTACTGAAAAATTGTAGAGACCGGCACCTATTGTGCGCAATGGGATTGACCAAAGTCGATCCATCGCTACAATTGGTTAATTATATTTGAACCAAGGGCAAAAGTTAAAACCGTTTGAAGGGATATGTAAATAACGAAGAAAACGGACCAGTAAATAAAGGGTGCGGGAGAGAAAACTATACGTGGTACGAGGCCGCTTATGGCTCTCTGCAACTTCTCAACATAACATAAATAAGAATAAATAAATAGATAAATACTGTCAGACAAAATGCTATAATCTTGTTATAGTTAAGGGAAGACAACTACTACAAGAGGTGTATATGGATATAATAACCTATTAATAACATGTTAGATTTTACATCTTAGATAGCAAATAAAAGTCCAAGTGGTGGTAATAATGGACAAACAAGTAAATGCGTACACGTACCTATGAAAATTCCACCTTACACGAAAGGGAAAAAGCACAAAACCACATACATTTAAGAAATTAAAATTTAAGACCAAATCATATGTTAATTAGTACCATGATTATAATCCTCATGTTCCAACACAGTTTACTAAATATTACTTAATATGTATTACATCAACCTAAAAGCTAAATTGTTCATATCAATAAATTTAATTATTATATTGAACCTTACGTGGGTGCAGAACTACTTGGTCCACTGACAAATTACACTATCAATCCTACATAATAAACCCAAGTTTTCTAATATCTCATGTGAAGTCAACTACTGTAGTGCCCAAGTACAGACCTATACCAACTATAGTGGAGAAAGGTAACACTGACTTCAATAAAATGAAATAAATTCTACAGTGGGTAATGTTGTTCCTAAGCGGGTAGGACTATCAGGGTCTATTTTAAGTGGAGGTAGACCAATATGCTGGTAGAGAATTAAGTCCAAATTATATTGAGCCTCCTGGCTTCTTCTTCAGGCCCTGTTCCTTCCTATTCCCTCTTCCCTTTGTTTAATTTTATTTGGCGCTTTTGTATTCACTCTGATGAAACTCCATGTACTAGATCGAATATCCTATGAAGATGAATATTATTTTCGTAATTCTTTCATAGGCACCGAATGACATAGGGGATGGAAACGGCCGTAAGAATTGTTATGTCACAGAAATGTTATGTCATGTTTCGTATTAAAAAGTAATCTACAGATGTGGTCCAATTTGTTTGGTTGTTGATCTAAAGTTTTCTTCATTTTCGGATTTTTAAAAATTTGATTCCTGCTAGACTTTTGTTTATTTTGTTGTTACCTGTACCCTACGAGCATGGTGTGCCTGCATACCCATACTAAGGGATAGCATAAGTAACTGATACCTATAGTAAATGTGGATATGTTTTATCCCTTAGTCGGTTACTGTAACCGCTAACTTTGCTTATCTTATATATATATATATGTATATATATATATATATATATATATATATATATATATATATATATATATATATATATATATATATATATATATATATATATATATGTGTGTGTGTGTGTGTGTGTGTGTGTGTGTGTATACACGTCTAATATATTATATATATCTTATACTATATCGGTTGCTATAGGGAGCTTGTCTCCCTTGTCAGTCGTTAAAAAAGTGCTCTCACGTGGCTAAGAGTTGTTTTGACTCTTATTTCTAGCAATGTTGATGCTGATTCTTGCATTCATCGTCACTTGAAGGGATGACTATACCTGTTGCCTTTCGGTTGTAAATTGCGAATAACCGCCTTAATAATTTACATATACAGGCGTGGTTGTGCAGTAAGAAGCCTGCTTCCCAACCACATGGTTCCGCGTTCAGTCCCACTGCGTAGCATCAAAGTTTTGAGAGTGGATTTGATAGATGGAAACTGAAAGAAGCCTGTCGTATATATATATATATATATATATATATATATATGTGTACATTTTTACGTGTGTCTTTGTGTCTGTGTTTGTCTCGCCACCATCGCTTGACAACCGATGTTGGTGTGTTTATGCCCCGTAACTTAGCGTTTCGTCAAAAGAATAGATACTAGGCTTACAAAGAATAAGACCTGGCGTCAATTTCTTCGACTAAAAACCCTTTAACGCGGTGTTCCAGCATGGCCACAATCAAATGGCTGAAACAAGTAAAAGAATAAAAGAATTAAAAGCATGTGTGTGTATGTGTGTATGCGTGCGTGCGTGCGTGTGTGTGCGTGCGTGAGTGTATGTGCGTGCGTGTGTGCGTGCGTGTGTGCGTGCGTGCGAGTAACGTGTGTCTGCGTGTGTGTGCGTGTGTGTGTGTATTTGTGTATACATATGCATACTAAGGGGTCAGAAGGGGTCAGAGTTAAAACGTTTCTTTGTTCAGGATATAAGGAAATAGTTCAGAGAATCACACACACACACACACACACACACACACACGCACAAACACAAACACAAGCACTCACGCATATTTGTGTATACGTGTGTGTGTATGTGTATTTGAAGCATGGATTGGTATCGCTGCTGAGGAAAGACAGTAATAAAGAGGTCAACATCGATAAGTTTCCTCTCATATAAAAATGGAGAATATAGATTTTTGATAATATTTTAACAAAGAACTCGGAGCTTGTCATGGCTTGTTTGACTGGAAAAGTGCGCATGTGCTGCATTTCGATCAAACTCATCCACAATAATCCCCACCTCAGAAAAAGTCATAAAACTGGTTGCAATGGCTCTGTGATCAATTTAGATAAGTCGTAAGTTCATGATACCAGCTAGTCAGTATCTAATTAATAGCTGGCAGTAATTGGAAGTGCTATGTCGGAATATTTTAAAAACTTTCTACAGAGGTAGCAATTACTTCACGTTTCATGTAATGTCCAAGAAGATGTTTGCGGTTAAATTGGTGGTGATAATTACGTTAAAGCCAATCACATTGAGCATTTTGTTTATTATCTTCTGTTTCGATCTAATCATGATGTTACCATTCATATTATTCAGGATTTGCCAAGCCATCGTCGTTGTACAAATCTGAGCTATGGGATGACATGCAACTATTGCGGGCCTCCAGCGAGAGCTGTTATCTCCGTTGTAGTTCGGAATGGAGACATCAAACAACATGTCATCTCCAGTCTTGACCTAGTTTGAGATATCCTGGTGTAGCAGTAAATTACTTATTTTCATGAAAATCTTAATACTGAGTTTACAAATCCAAGTGAATTACACCCTGATGTCAAGGGATTTTATTAAAGAAGTGAGATTTCGAAATGAAAGGATAGGAATCCACGATATCTAACGAGGTTGTAGGCTGCGTTGTTCTTTATACTGCTGTGCCAGTTAATAACAGTAGCACTGCATTTCTAGTGGATTAATCGGTGATATTTCTGTTATAAACAATGATGGAGCCAAAGATACAATTACTGTACCCATCTCAGGATTGGAAACGTCATTCAGCTTATATTTAAGTTTAGAGGATTTGTGATCCTTAAGAATGTTTTGAGTGCTTTGCGCGATTCACGCTGTTTCCAACTTTAACATGAAGTTCGCTTGCTCTTTAGTTTCAGTGTTTTTGTGACTTCGTGCTTAATTATTAATTATCTCACATATTTTGGTGATGTTGCTAAACAGGGAAGAATGTTGTTTTTTGCGACCCCTGTTTCGTATACTTTGTCCTTCATCGGCAAAAACGTGCAAGTTATAAGATTGTCCGAAGGTGTCATATATTTTTCTCAAAATGCTTAAGAAAGTATTAGAGTAGTGCTGAAATCCGATCGTTCAAATCAGGTTTAACACGTCTGCATTTGAGATATCTAGGTGTTTCATCTGAGGGGAGAAGTTTAAGATTTTAAAGTCATATATATATGTAGGTGCATCTATTATTCCGTTCTCGAAGATTTAAGTCAACCAGCGTTTCTAGTTAAACACAGGCTACAACTGTCTTCTAAATCCTTTGAACGCTATTATTGTTCAACTTTACGATGAAAGTAAACAAAGTTTGTTCTTTTTTAGAAGCGTCGAGATGCATTGTAAGAACAGAAATAAATTTATTTCTCAAACGCGTGATAATGCTATAAATAGCTTGATCAGGATAAATTATCCATTTATTGCAGAAAAATACGCTACTGGCCAGCCTGTGAGTTCGAGTCTCATGGCTGGCCAGTAGCGTATTTTTCTGCAATAAATGGATAATTTATCCTGATCACGCGTTTGAGTTCAAATTCCGCCGAGGTCGACTTTGCCTTTTATCCTTTCAGGCTCGATAAAATAAGTAGCAATTGAGCACGGGGGTCGATGTAGTCGACTAGTCCCCTCCTATAAAATTTCAGGCCTTATGTCTTTTGTAGAAAGAATTATTATAATTTGAGGGTAGAGTCGGTCACGTATGGAACACCTTTCAAAGCATCTCCTGACTTGCTATTTCTCTCTGATAAAAAAAGAAAATACCTGAAACAACACGTCTAAAACATACAGAAAAAAATAATTAAGGTTACAACCATTAAAGACTAACATTGATGCTAAGAAAAAGACTCCTGTATTATATATAGAAAACGGTAAGGATCGCCGCACAAAACTGTCGTCTTATATCACTTTTAACAAACACTAAATTCATTTTAGTTACAATTCTAAATGTAGGCTGATTTATGTTTGTAAAAATGAGATAAGTGCAATAATTATGTTCTTGATGCCGTTTATTCTGAGTTATTCGGTTATTCCAGTGGAACAGCAACGATATCGCGTTTTGAGGAATGAAATAGTCTACAGAAACACACAAAAGAAAAAAAAATGGAAGAAGAAATATCAAGGATTCTATTTATATTTAATCGTGGATTCAGACTCTAATTCTATTACAAGAGCTGTGTAGATAGAATAAATTCTTTCCTTGGGCAGATACCTCCACGTCCTACTCGCACCTGATGTTCAAGTGCTTCAGCACTCCCCCCGCCCACAAGTCTCTCTCCAAAGCTAGGACTTGGTCTAAACTAGGTCAAAATCGAGATTAGCATTTTTGTAAGGTTCTTTGCTCATTTTAATGGTTGCGTGTGGTTTCCTTTTGGTTTCGAGTGTAGTGCTTGTATTGAAAGATTCATGTCAGATTATATTCATTTTGCTTTGGTTGGGTTGCTCATGGTTTGTGTTATACATTAGGTAGGGTACCTGTTTTTTTTTTTATTAATGATGGTTATCAAATACTTTTATGTTTACGTCATGTTATGCTATTTGTTATTGGGGAGTTGTTGGGGCGTTGGCTATCTAGAATTATCTCTATAGCTCTTAATGGTCCTACCGCGTTTGTGTAAACATCTTAGGTCTTGTTCGTGTCTTGTATTAATTAATGCGTGTTTTGACGTAAATATTTACTTCAGTTCTACGCATAGGCCGCATCTGTTTCCCCCAACTCGATAATGCTTAGCAATACTAATTAGAATACCTTTTGTTTTTGTCTCTAATTTACCAAATTAGTTTGTTTAGACTTGTATTATTTATTTTTTCTTATCACTAAGAGAATTTAAATGATTCGTTATATATATATATATATATATATATATATATATATATATATATATATATATATATATATATATATATATATATATATATATATATATGTGTGTGTGTGTGTGTGTGTGTGTGTGTGTGTGTGTTATTTTTTATAAATCTCTCAAAGAGAGACATTCAGTAACAATTCTTTAAAGTGAAGGCTATTTGCCAACATAATGTGGCTGTCCAGAAAGGGACGATGTTACTGTTGCTTTAACCCCAAGAAACATCGTTTCTAGCTGGCTATACGACATACTATCTGTGTCCATGTATTTTCGAACAGGGATCTCAGCATTGTATATATATATATATATATATATATATATATATATATATATATATATATATATATACCTATATATACAGGGTTTGACAGAAAGGTTGCCCCAATTTCAAAAGTTTGTATTTCTATGAAGTTCATTAAATTCCATTTTATTTTTTCTGTTTCAGGTAGTATGGTTTTTTTCTTGTATCTTTATGTGTTTGTTTTTTTTATCAACTTTTGAAATCGAGGCAACCTTTCTGCCGCACCCTGTATACCTACATGCATACATACATCCATACATACATACATAAAACACACACACACACACACAAACACACACACACACACACACACATATATACATATATATGTCAGTTCGTATAATGGCAAGAGAGAAAGAGAGAGTAAAAGTGAGTTTAAGTATATTATTTTATATGAAAGTATTTGTTTAAAGAGACAAAGAAAGAAGACGCTTAAGTGGGAAGTTAACAAAGGTAAAGAGACTGGAAGTGCGAATAAAACTCAGAGACAGGGAAACACTATGAAAGAAATTAACAGTGAAATGATTTAGTATTTCCGTAACCTTGGGTTAAAAGGTATTGCATATGTCTGGTATACGTGAAGTCCAGCAGATGGAAAAGGTTACCCTGACATGTTATATGCAATTTACTGACGATCCCTCTAGATTGATTTAACTCTCAGAAACAGTGACAGATATTTTCTTTAAGTAACACACAAAAACAAAAACAACACAAAAAATAGAGTGAAATATGAATATTAAGGGAAATAAATGACAGAGTGTGAAATACAATGTTATGAGCAATGTATGTCGAGTGAATGAAATATTAATAAGTCTTTCCCGTGGCATACATCTCACATATGATTGGTTTTCAACCATATTCAATGAGGCTGCGGATCGATGAACTATTCCTAAACTAGTGTTGGTATAGTACAATAGTTAAGCAGATCAATATATATATATATATATATATATATATATATATATATATATATATATATATATATATATATATATATATATATATATATATATATATATATTTATATATATTTATATATACGCGTGTGTGCTTATGTTAAGTAACGCCGCCATCAAGTTTGAACAAAATACGTCAAAATTGGTAAAAGCTGTGGTTGAAAATGGAGTGTAGCTAATTTTAGTGAGAAATCCTATAAGGAATCGGTGTATCGATTTTTCATCCTGATTGAATAGAAAACCCCATAAGAAATCAGTTTATTGTTTTTTCACCCCAAATAGGACTTAACCGAACACAATATTGCTGATTCAAAACCATCTATATTTCTACATAAAAGTTGGTTTTCACACCCAACCCAGTTCTGCAGAATCAGTGTCGCGACGGGAACGTATGGGTTGGGAGTTTGACAGTCAGAGGTGACCAGGTTGCATATGCCGGCCCTTTCGCCTCCCCCCATCATCTAACCCCCTTGGCTCATGGGTTGGTAGCCCTTCCGGCAAGGAAAATAGAATGCTCAAAAGGGGTCCCGATCCTCTGTGTCAGAAGAGGTAATGTTCGGATCACAACAAAGCCTTAACTTAAGCCTAAGCTAACCTAGTGAAAGGGGGCTTGGGAGCCTCTAAAAGGCAGCGACTAATCTTGATCTAGTCTTAACCCATCCTAGGGGTACTATCGGTCAAAGCTGCATCGAAGAAATGCATTGGAGAAGGTTGCATCGAAGGTTTGCACGCTATTAAATATATATTTGCAGCATATTAGGTCAGGGTACTTGATTCCACGCAAAAACCCGAGATTCTTTTTCTTTTTGTTACTGAAAATCTAAAAATTTACCCTTTGTTTTTCTTTTTCGCCATTGCTCGTCAGGGGACCTAACTCATGTGAGAAAACTTATGGATTTCACCGACGTAGAAATTGGTAAAAGTTATGGTTGAAAATCGTTTTTTACCGCTATCCGCGGGTGCCTTGGGAAAAATGAGTTGACAAAAACACAGCCATGGTCGTGACCAATGCCCTGATAAAATTGGAGCGACATGCGTGCTAATTTGTGGACGTGCATAAATTGCATTCACGCACGCACACACACACATACACACACACACACACACACACACACACACACACACACACACACACACATCCTGCCTTATATAGATCTAGATACATATACATGCATTATATATATATATATGTGTGTGTGTAGAGTGTTAAGCGTGATGTACAAAATTAAATATTGAAAAAAAAGTCGTCAGAATTTTGGAACAACTTCTTTCATTTATTTTATACATATATTAGCGCTTTCGTTCGTCTTTCGAACTTGTCAAATATAATTCTGTGAAAATATAGAGATCTTGCTTATTTATAAAAAAAACAGGTGTTTTTTTTTCTTTTTTGTTTTTTGGTGGTGAGGCTTTGGAGACAACGGAAGATGTATAAGCAGATAGATAGATAGACAGGCAGATAGAGAGACGATCCACAATACCGAAAGGCAATGGAACTACTCTTCATAAAATATTTTCCCCGAAGTTAAATGTTTGAAAGAGAAAAAAGAAAAACAAGGAATACGTTTTGTATGTATGTATATATATGTATATATGTGTGATTTGATATATATAGTTATTTTTATTAGTTGATTTTACTAATTTGATTTTTCAAATTTACAAATATTATACTAATATTCTCTCATGCAGAACTACACCTTACCAAAAATAAATAAATAAATGAATGTATGACAGGAATATATTCTAAATAGGACTCAAAGTATATAAAAAGAAAGGACAAAGAACATAAAAGGAGAGAACTAAAAAACAAAGAAAAAACAGGAAGACATTTTTTGTTTTATTTATATTTTCTATTTATTATTCTCTATTTTTTCTCTCTTCTTTCTTTTTCTTTTCTTCCTTCTCTTACCATCCCTAGAAACCCTCTCAAAACAATATATATATATCGGGGAGGTAACTCCTTAATTTTTCTATTGTTATTGCTCTCATGTGAATGTCTACTAGATTAATTTATTTAATTAATTAATTTATTTATTCATTTATTTATTTATTAATTTATTTATCTATTAATTTAGTTATTAATTTTTCAATTTATTATCTATTATCCCCTATATGTCGACTATATTCATTCCCCTAGAAGGTTCACATGTCTATTATTTCATTTTATATTATTATTGTTAGGTCTCTTTACTTTGCTAAGAGAGATCACAGTTCAGCCATCAAACCTCCTAGGAATCATTACAAGCCCCTTTATTAAAAAAATTTATTAATATTTTGATATTTTATCATTCTTTGCTATTTTTTTCTATGGTTTTCATATAAAAAAACTTGACCCTCATCTCTTCCTACTAAATGCTTAGTTATTTATTTTGTTCTCAGTTCTTACTTTTATTTCATATCTACCCTTAATTTGGTAGAGTCACTTATTTACATTGTATTTGGAGATCAAACAATTAATTGTGTTGTACTATACTATATTACCCGTTCCTTTCTTTACCCGTATATACATACATACCTATATACATACATACACATACATATACATACATATATATATATATATATATATATATATATATACACACATATATACACAAATATATACACATACATACACACATACATATACATATATATACATATACATATATACACATATATATACATGCACACACACACACCTATACATATACGCATTTACACACACACACACACACACACACACACACACACATATATATATATGCGTATCCTTATCTCTGTTCAGATACACATATACACACACACTTATATGCACTCATCCATATATGCATAACTACACATACACAAACATACATGAGATATCATGTTGTACTTCCTCACATCCTAAGAT
>NC_142949.1:13011474-13041474 GCF_046866305.1 Octopus bimaculoides
ACTATATCACAAACTTTAAATGCAATCCAAGCCTTTTCCATGGCCTCCCCCAAACCCACAAGAGTCAAATAATTACTAATGCCTGAAAATCAAATCTAAGTCTACACATATATATCCCAACACTAGAAGACTTAAAATTAAGGCCTATTATAGCGGGTCCAGCTGTGAAATACACCGCCTAAGCAACTTTCTGGACATTCTATTGAAACCTTTCCTCAGATACATTAAAAATTTCATTAGAGACGATCTGGACATGCTAGTGCATCTACCAAAAACCACCAGCGAAGAAGCTCTATTAGTCTCCTTTGATGCTATCAACCTCTTCACTAACATTCCACATGACTACGGAATAGAGGCAATAAAATTCTGGTTAGAAAAATACCCCGAAGCTCTCCCGGACCCATAAACCAGACCTTTGTCATTGAATCCCTGAAGTTCATCCTACAAAACAATTACTTCCTATTCGATGCAACATACTACCGCCAAAAATGCGATATTGCGATGGGAACGAAGCAGCACCTGTCCTTGAAAACCTAATAATGGGTTTCTTTTCCAAACATTTGAACCCCCATTCCATCAGTACATAAGAAAAAACTGGAAAAGAAACTTAGACGATTGTTTTATCTATACTGAACAATATAAACTCCAATATTCAATTTACAATGGAATATAGCAAGGAACAGCTCCCATTTCTGGACATTTTGATTTTAAAAAAGTGCAACAACCAAATTGCAACAGACATTTACTACAAACCAACAGACTCAAAACAGTATCTCCTTTTCAGTTAATGCCATCCTATGCACACCAAAATAAATATCCCATTCAATCTAGCAAAAAGGATCTGTACAATTGTATCTGACACAACCGCTCGGGAACTTCGTCTACAAGACCTCAAAATAACACTCAGTGAACGCCAGTACCCACCCGCACTTAAAGACAATTGAATTGAAAGTGGCAAGAAATTGGACACAAACACACTAAGGACAACAAAACAAAACACCACACCTAACTTTAAATCACTCCCATACATATCAACCCACAACTCCAGAAGCAATGAATTATAAAAAATCACAATTGTACAAAATCTCCCTCTGCTCACTCAAGACCCGAAAATGAACAGCATCTTAAATACACAAAAACTCCTCAAATGCAAAAGACAACACAAATCACTCCTAACAAATGCAAAACTATATTCAATACATACGATACCAACAGTTAAATGCAGACGACCTAATTGTGGTACATACCCGTTCCTAACTGAAGGCTCGGAATTCACATTCCAGCAAGGAGAAAAATGCTCAATTAAGACCAACTTCACATGCGCTTTGTTTTGATTTGGTTTTGGTTTTTTTTTGTTTAGAAAAGGAGAAAATGAAATCTAGTTTTTTGAAGAAAGGGAGATAAAAAGGAAGATAGGGAGCAGGACAATCGAGGTCCTAACGTGCTCTGGTTATGACCACAATTATGTGGGCCAAACGAGCCTTACTTTGAAACGCAGAGTCACGCTGCAAAAAGAACAGACTCATTTACCTCAATACAAGCAGATAGCCCTGAGCGAGCATATCGATAGATGCGCAAGAAATAAAGCGCCGAATTTCCATATCTTTCCATTATACCAATGCAAAGATTCAATCTCCTTACAAGAACGCCTAAACAAGGAAAACCTGCTCATACAAAAGTAGAGACCACACCCGTTTATCAATATACAGAAAATGTTAACAAGAAAGACAGACGGCATGAGAGGCATTGACTATTGGGGTCGACTAAAAAAACTCAATCTGTTCTCTCTGCAACGCCGCCGGGATTGCTATATCATTTGTGTGATGTGGAAAATATTCCATCTATATTGCACAAATGATGTTGGCATCAATTTTAAAATCCATCCAAGACTTGGCTCCCGTGCTATCCGTCCACTACAAAACTCGAACTCAGGACACAACATTATGTCACAACTACTTTACCTCAACCGGTCTAGCTCTCTTTAATACCATACCAAAATACGTCAAAACAGAAACGGATCCCATAAATTTCATTGTTTTTTTTTTTTGCACGTCCGTTTCTACCTCCGCAATTAAATTCCTTAACGGACATTGGTACATGGATCAAGCAGAGACCTAGACTGGGGGTCTGGCAACTGGAGTGCCGTCAGGCACTTCAGCTACTCTCTCGGACGGGCAATGCCGGCAACAAGAGTTCCACTGCGGATTTCTACAGTGGGATAGTGGGATCGAAGTTCGAAGACGCCTTGGGGGAGACCCTGGACTACGATGATAGTCAGTTGATCAACCTGTTCAGAAGAACGTTCGGGCCGGGGTACCCAGACAATTACCAGAAATCACTGGCTTGGCATTGCTTCTGTGCGGTGTTACCAGTTCGTGATAAACGTCCAAGACACGGAAGTGCCGTCTCACCGACATGTCCAAGGTGCGAGCAGGATAGGGAAACCGTCTTGCACGCATTCATGGAATGTCCGGAATTATCGGGACTGATAGTTTTTACAGAACAACTGTTGTCATCGATGGGAAGAGTGCAGCTATCAGCTGAGTCCATCATCGAGATTGTGCCGCCTCCTTCCCTTAGCGGGTAGAGGAAGGCCTGTTTTTCTGCGTGGTGGCCATATTGAAAGAAACAATATGGAAGGCGTGGTTGAAAGGGATTGTGACGGGTACCTTCGTATCTGGCCAGGGGTAGGTCAACTTTTTTAGTTACCCCCTCAGCAGTAAGATCAGGCTGGAGAGGAGGTATCTGTCACGTGAAAGATTCAAAAAAAGATGAAAGTTTGTGGAGAGAAAGGTGGGAGTATCCAAGTGAGCGGAGCCACGAAAGGAAAGCAAAGGTTCTACTCTGGTGTCGGGTGCCTTTCCTTCATGTCAGACATTGCTTTTAGCAATGTATTCATTTTTAATCTGATCTGTGTGATAATCATTGTTAATTTTTAATCGTTTAAAGCTACTTCACCCTTTTATGTTTGTCCGTCCTTGTCCGTCGCCTCTATGTATTGCCTTATGGCAAATATTATGAAATAAAGCAGCTTGCTTACCAACCACATGGTTCCACTGCCTGGCACCTTGGGCAAGTGTCTTCTTCTATGGCCTCGGGCCTTGTAAGAGGATTTGGTTGACGGAAACTGAAAGAAGCCCACCCATCGTATATATGTATACATATATATGTGTGTATGTGTGTGTGCGTGTGTGTGTGTGTGTGTGTGCATAAATATGTCTGACTGTCTGTCTCTGTATACACACACACACACACACACACACACACGCACACACATATATATGTTATAGAAACAACTCACTTTTAGCAGCTGAGTGGACTGGAGTAATGTGAAATAAAGTGTCTTGCACAAGGACACAATGCGCCATGGTGAATCGAACTGACGACGTTGTGATCGTGAGCCGCATACACTAACCATTAGGCTACGCACCTTGTCCTATTCGGCGTGTCACGCTGAATATCGCCGAGAACTACGTTAAGAGTGTAGATGTCTGTGGGGTACTCAGCCATTTCTAAGTTAATTTCACAAGGAAGCTGTTCCGTTGATCGGATCAACTAGAAAACCCGACAGAGAGCCCAGCCACTAAACACACTAACACACACACACACACACACACACACACACACACACACACACACACACACACACACACACACAGAGTTACACCTCGGATTTCTTTCGAGATTGTTGCCAGTTATTAAAATGAATCCACGGTTAGCAATCAAAATGCATTTCTCTATACATATATGTGTATGCGTGTATTATAAATATACACATACATATTGTTTATTATACACACACATGTAACCCAGTGACGTTTTGTCGAAATATGTCCAACAGCTAATGTATTTACTGCCAACGCCCGAGGTCAATTAGCTGCAAGTTTGTAGTTCCGAGTTAGAGGCAACGATTACCGAGTAAAATTGCCAAACGTTTCGTTAGCTTGCAGCACAGTGTGACATTCTTTCAAAATCAAACGATTAATGCCAAGTTTTCATTGGCATTCTGTAATTAAAAGTTTTAGAAGGATTCCTACCATGATACTAATATCATTACAGGGAATTAAAGACGTTCTCGCTCGTGATTCAAGTTCTACTGCTAGATACAATGGTTAAATGTACCAAGTATCAACTTAAAAGGAGATGAATCGAACTTGAAGGATGTAAAGGAAATATAAAAAACAACAACATGAAAAGTGAAATATAGATAAAATAAAATCTTTCTTTAGTTCACGCATGAATAACATAGAATTACAATGCATCTAGATCTAGACACATTGTGATACAATGTATCTACCCTTATACTTTCTGACAACCAATATTAATTTAGTAAATTGTAGACATTGGTATAAGTCATTTGTGGAAGACAGGATCGATTATCTTACACATGCTCTAGTGCTATGAATGAAACAAGTTGTATGACTTTTTGACTTACAAGAGATCACTCAAAGTATAATGAAGGCATTAGGAAAATCAGTACTACGATGTTCATTTATTTAAGAAATGTGTTATCATAGTAATAGAGTTACAGCAGGGAATCGAGCTTGAATCTGAAAACAGGATCTCTTTGAACTTAGCACATTCGACTTAATGATTGCTGAGTGAAACACATAAACTCTGTATGTAATTTTATCTGATTCTATGCGGTGTGTGTTCAAACCTTCGCCTCGTATTTAACAAATAACTAGCACAATCTCCCTCTCCTTCTTCCTCTCGCTCTCGCTCTTCCTCTCTTTCCCTCTTCCTCTCCCTCTTCCTCTCTTTCCCTCTTCCTCTCTCTCCATCTCCCTCTCCTTCTCTTCCTCTCTCTCTCTCTCTCTCTCTCTCTCTCTCACACACACACACACTATCTATCTATACATACATATATAATTACAGCATTAACATATATTATTACGTAACGCTAACTCATCTGAAACGCGCGTAAGCGAATTATAGATTACACATTATGATGTAATGCAGTGGTTCTCAAAGTGGGTAGTGCTGCCCCCTTGGGGGGGGGGGGGAAGATCCAGGGGTGGAGGCGTTGAAGTAAAGTGGGGTGATAATGGGGTGGCCAAAACGGGTTGATAGATGTAAAAAAATATTAATAGGTTAAGTTTAAGTTTTATTCGTGAAATACAGTTGTTTTGAATTTGCTGCAGAAAGTGGTGGGGAGGAGAAGGGGCGCTTGGAATGTGGCCTGGGGGCCAAGGGAGGGGCAGCTCGAAAAAGTTTAGGAATTACCGAGGTAAAGAATATATGAAATTCAATTCTTTATGTTATACCATTTTACCTTGTATTTGTTTCAATCATTAGACTGCGGCCATACTGGGGCAACACCTTGGAGAATTTTACTCGAACGAATCGACCCCATTTGAAGCCAATATGTACAAGCATATATATACTGGCAACTGTTGTTTTTTTACCATTTCCATTAAACGCCAACATTTTGTAAAACCTTTACCTTTACCGAGTCATTGTATTTCTGTATCTAAGATAGGATCATGTCATTTATCTTCCGTATTTTCCAGTACAACTTTGAAAAAGCAGTGTTGTAATGGTGTCGCTGTTATTGAATTTTATTATTTTTTATTACAATATGTATGACATGTCCAAACAAAAGTTCAGAATGGATTCATCTTTATTGCAGTCCTTTGGCACAACCAACCATTAATGAAGATCCATCAACGACGACCGCAGAGAGCTTAAATAAAGATATATCTATTGACGTTGCATATAGCTTGAATATGTTAGAAATTTTCTCTGTTGATGTTCGCTGTTTCATAGGGTATATTTTCAATAGCCTTTCTCTAACAGCAAAGTCACTAAATAACAGCCGTACATCAACTCTCAGGTGTGTTGGGTCTAACATACACATAAAAGTTCAGCGAGAACCACTTATGAAGTACCAAGTCAGTCTTTAATGGAGTTGGCATGTAATTCTTCTTGTAATGATATTGCCTGGTAATTCTAAGTCTTCTATTGCTGAAATATTCTCACGTTTGTTAGAAAATACATTAAGTAAACTACCATTGACATTCAGAAACATTTTTTTGGAAAATTTCTCTGGAAAATTTATTTTTTATACTTTTGTAAGCTCCGTAAACGAGAAATTTCGACGGCAGCATACCTGTCATTTTAATACTTTACTACGTTTCTAGCAAAAACCTAATGCTGGATAGATAGACTTGATATTAGCTGGTTTATTTTACTGCTTTATTTCAGATTTAAGTGGGTTGCTGTTACAGAAAAATATGAAATTACTCTGGAAACGGCAACCGACATTTTTTCCCAATACTACAATTATATCGTCACTCAGTAAACAAATGCATTTATCATTAAAATTGGCATAAAATAAGATTCTTCGCATTCGACATTAAAAATGTATGTTCTTTGTCTTTTTCAAAACTCGTACAGTTGGGGAATAAAAGTGAAAAAAATATTGCAAACAGTCAAAGCAAGAAAAGACGAATTATTATTGTATATTAAGGCTTGAGGGTTTCACAAAAGTGAGAGATCTAGTTTACATATTCCCGGCAAACAAAACTGAAAATTTTGGTTAAAGACAAAATGATGCGAGTTTTTACCGAACAAAACTAACTGAAAGTTTTATAGAATAACAACCAATAAATGTATATTTATTCAATTCAAAGTAGTTCAATAAATGCTTTTTGTATGTCTGTTATATAATTCTGATATTACTTATATAGGACTTGGGTCTTTCATGAACCCAAGGACTCATAAGGCCAGTTTCAATGGCGTAAAAGTGATAGGGATTAATACACGCCACCCTGAATGGAACTCCGATCCGTCGCAGGATTAACGTTCCAGCAAATCCTAGAACTCGTTTGCACCTGAGTGAATCGGAGTGGCGTGAAATGGTGTGCATTGCTCTATACAGAACACATCGCCCTGTCCGGGAATCGAAACAACGATCTAACGAGTGTAAGTACAATGCCCTAACTACACAACCATTTGCCTTCACTCTAATAATAAATATTTAAAAAATACCACGAAGGCTGTTAACTCTCTGCCTGTCCCCACCACACATAATACACAAGATAGGTTTCCTCGGCGTCCATGCATCGTATCTGATACACATTCCCTATTTTTTTTAGACAACAAGAGTAACTTAGGTTTTAGCTTTATATTTCTGCAGACGTATGAAACAAAGGCTAAAGTCTGAAAACCAGCATGGACATTTCGGATAGACACAGGAAAATGCTTTGGACAGGTAAAGGTAAAGTTTCCTTCCCAGTCATACCGACTCATAAGAACCGGCTTCCACAACCACTACTACGTCTATATACATACATCTTTTATATTTTGCCTGCTTAAGTCACCACCATGCCACTATGCTGAGGCCCAGCCTTCAAGGGTTTTAGCCGAACGGATCGACTCCAGCTCTTAATTATTAAAATTTCTGTTTGTAAAGCCTGATATTTATTCTACTGAACAGTCGTTTGCCAAACCACTAAGTCACTGGGTCGTGAACGCACTAACACCAGTTGTTAAGCAGTGGAAGGGGACAAAAATAGACATAGAAACACATGTATGTATGTATGTATGTATGCATGCATGCATGCACGTATGTATTTATGTGTATATATATATATATATATATATATATATATATATATATATATATATATATATATATATATATATATATATATATATATACATATCTATACGCACCGCACACACACACGCACACACATATATAATCAAATCCACTCACAAGGTTTTGGATGGCCCAAGCCTATAATTGAGGAGACTTGTCCAGGGTGCCATGAAATGGGACTGAACATTTTATCACACAGTCACGCTTATACGTTTATATGTATAAATATACTTATATCTATATCTATATCTATCTATATATACATATGTATTCAAGCATATACATATAATATATTATATAAACACACACACACACACACACATATATGTATAAACATATGTCCATATATATATATATTTATTCAACAATATATACATTTATATATATACGTATATATATATATATATATATATATATATATATATATATATATATATATATATATATATATATATATATATATATATATATATATATATATATATATATATATATATATATGTATATATATGTAAATATATAAAAATAAAAAGATAAAGAGAACAATGGTAAGGTTGGAGAAGTATTTTATGGATAGAGTCTTACAGCTGTTTCTGGGAAGATCCAGTACTTCCCTTCATCCGAGGCATGATGTTCACTCGTTCATGCTTGCACGGTTTGCTAGCATAGTCGAATTTACTATTGGAATATCATACCGATGAAGGAAATTGAGTATTATCACTCATAATCCAGGAACGCGTCTATGAGTAACTTTAAATGGTTAGTTTTCATTTTTTTTATTCTTGTTTTTGCCTTTGTGAGTTACAAGTAATGCTATCTGTTGGAGTCTCAGCTTTTTTAGCTGCTATTTCTGAACTTCGGTATGTGGTGAAGCAAATGCTTGCTGATCCCTTAATTATGTTTATAAATGTTTAGGAACTTTTAAATAAGTTCTCCACCGATAATGGTGTTTACATACCGAAGGGCTTGGTAAAAATTATTAATTGTTGATTTATTAATAAATTAATAAATTGATAAACCTTTACCCTTTTAATTTGTAATAATTACATATATATATATATATATATATATATATATATATACTTACACACATATACATATAAATACTTATTCAACCATATATATAATTGGTTGAATAAACATCTTTATACATATGTATGTATGTGTATATGTATGTATGTATATATATATATATATATATATATATATATATATATATATATATATATATATATATATATATGTATATATATATATATATATATAAGCATGTGTAAATTAATGCACATCATAATCATTTATACGCTATGCGATTCGAAGCGGAGGGTTATTAAAACAATTGTAATTATTATGATAAACTTATGTTATTTTGATGTTCTCTTCCTTTTTCTTTCTTTCATATATATATATATATATATATATATATATATATATATATATATATATATATATATATATATATATATATATATACACACACATACATATATACATGACTATGAATGCATATATATATATATATATATGTACACACACACACACACACACACACACACACACACACACGCACGCACACACACACACGCACACACACACACACGCACGCACACACACGCACATATATATGTATATACACATATATATCTATATATACATATACATACATCTAATCATGAACTCTCCCGACCGACGAACGTGACGTATGATTTGTTTATAGTGATCAGATGTATGTGTCGCACATTAGCTCACTCCCCTCCATTCAATAGACGTTGTCTGAACTGGTGCTCAAGTGTACCACGCGTCCGCTGTCGCAGTAATCGGAGAGCAACTTTAGAATAAGTGTTTTGCTCAAAAGCACCACGCACCACCCGGAACTGAACTTACGATCGCTAGATCGTGAGTGTAACACTATAACCACTGAACCATGGGACCTCTTGAAAGTGAAGTATTAATCAATATTTTTTGTAGAATACATATAATTATTGGACAAGAATAAATATGTTTATAAATATACATGTACATACATACACACACAACACACGCACACGCACGTACACACACACACACACATATATATTTATAAACATATTTATTCTTGTTAAATTATAATATGGACTCTACACCAAATATTGAGCAATGCTTCGGTTTAATGTAAATCTATTCTCATAACTCAACATTAAAACAAACTGTACAGCATATACATACATAAATACATACATATATACATATATATATATATGTATATACATCCATACATATACATATGTATACACGCGCGCGCGCACAGACACAGACACAAACACACACACATACACACGAGAAATATGTTCTGAATACGACTTACATAGGAATATACGTATGTGTGTATCTCAGTATGTTCATGTTTTATTCTCATATACTTAAAAGCTTCAACGTTGACAGTTTTACAGGAATTCGTACTAACTCGAATATCTTAGTTTTTGTTTAATATTTAGAGATAAAAATAGTTATTTCTCTTTTAAATATTGCTCTTTACAATAACTGAATTTGACATCAAATGAACTTACGCTAAAAACTTTTACAAATTGTTTTGAGGAGAGCCATTAAGTAAAAAGTTTAATGCACTTATCCTAAGGACAATTTAGATTTATTTGTTGACTAAAACACTAAAATGCGTTCTTATTAGTTAATTAAATAAGAAGGGACATTACTCATATATACTAAAATTTCTGTTTTAAACTAGTCAGAGACGAGCAATGCAAATGTTATCGAGGTTAAATGCTTGTAGATTGAAGTATGTTGGAATAACGTGAGTTTGAGAGATTTCAAGACGGATGGATATCTGTTAAAGATTGAACAAAATAGGAAATGAGAGAAATAAGAGAGACGGATGTGCAGAATGATCCAGAGTGACGCATATAGATAACTTGTTTACAGAAGCATCGGTTTACAGAAGCATCGGGAAATTTTATAGGAATCGGCTTAACGGAGAGAGGAAATTGCGTCTCTTATATTGTAGACGAAATTACGAAATAGGAAAGTTGCCTTTTTTATGTGGTTTCACAATTAATTTCAATAATTAATAAATAACAAGGATTTTTTTCTCATAAGTGTTTAGTCGTCCTTGAAATCAGAGCCATTGGGGCTACCAGTAGTAAGGGATAAAATCGACCCAACCAATTTTTTAGTTATTTTTAAAATTCATCAGAATTTACTCACTTCTTCGCACCCTAATCTGACGGTAACAGATGAGCTAGGTTACCTATTAAATAAAAGTAAAACTTGTTACTGATGCAACTCGTTTACACAATGCTACTGCATTGACGACAGCTTGGAATGACGATCGAATCAACAGTGTGAGAAGCAGAAACGAGTGAACCCTATGCAGTGGCAAACTGAAACGAAACAGACCAATACGATCCTATTTTGAAGTGCTTAATTTCACAACGAAACTAAATATACATGAATCGGTGTTCGCATATTCATTTAGTCATAACTTATCGCTATATTAATAACCATGTCACAACCTTTGTTAGAAAAAAGTAGAAGAAACCCCGGGGCCATTAACTAATTTTTCTATCTCTGTTTGCATATCAGGATTGGTCCCAATGCTTGCTTCGCCGTCAACACCCCTGAAAAGAACCCCATATGCTAGGTGGTGCTTTTAAACGTGGCTTATGAAACTTGAGCAATGCCTCACAATGTAGAAAGACATATGGTATTATAAATGGATGGCTACATTAAAAAGGATGGCTACATTAAAAAGGATGGCTACATTAAAAAGGATGGCTAACTAGACACAAAACACACTAAATCAAATGGTGGTGCTTTGAAATTCGGAATAAAAGAGGTCTCAAACACGCAGATTTGCTGCTAATACAGAAGTTGTATATCTCATTATATAATACTTCTTTGAAGTTTGTACGATTGATAATATAGTAAGCATACTGAAACTAAGAGTGAGTAAGTGAGAGAGAGAGAGAGAGAGAGAGAGAGAAAGAGAGAGAGAGAGAGAGAAAGTGAAAGCGCGAGAGATGGTGGAAGATTAATTTTTAATTAAGAAGATGAGGTGTATAGGGAGTAGAAGAGAAGTATAAAATTGTAAAAAATAAATAAATATAAATAAATGCAGCCATAAAATATTAATTAAAACCAAATGAATTGAGAAACGGAATTTGAACGGAACACACACACACACACACACACACACACACACACACACACACACACACACACACACACACGCACACACGCATATCAGGAATAAAGCAGATGTTCAACTGACTATGGAATGGTTGCAGGTGGTGATTAGGAGAGATGGTTGGATGGGTAAAAGAGCTACAAAGACGCGGGGATTAATTATTAGTCATTTCAAAATTATAAATTAACAGATTACTAATGGTAGAGATATTGAGGCAAAGTAAAGTGGTAAGGCAATGGGATTGTGAGTGGACAAATTAAGGAAGAAAGGAGGGAGGGAATTTATTGAGGAAGATAACATTAAAGCGATCTCCATCTACTTACGAGAGAGCTTGGGGGAGACAGAAATACGGAGAGGGATATATACATATGTACACAGAAAGAGAGAGAGAGAGAGAGAGAGAGACACAGAGACACAGAGAGAGACAGAGAGGAGAGAAAGAGAGAAGAGAGAGAAGAAAGAGAGAGAAGAAAGAGAGACAGAGAGGAGGAGACAGAGTGAGTGAAAGACTGTGAATGAGAGAGAGATTGAAAGAGAGAGAAGTGAACGTCAATTATAAATGGATTGAGGGTACACAAAACGATAAGACAATGATTAGTCGATAAGTGAATTCAACAAGTTTCAAATGGGCTTAAGCATTTGGGGCAATTATTAATTAAGATTTATTAACTGAATTTGATGGTTATTTATTTAACAATATCAATTAACTAACCAGTAATATAGTAAGCGGATGGAATGAAATAAGAATTGAGAAAGAATTCGCCACTTTATGTGTGTGTAGATCAATAACCGTTGTTATATGGCAAGTATGCAGGAGGAGTAGCACTCCTAGTACTAATGTTAATAAAGTAGAGTTCACATAGTTTGGTGTGTGTAAACGAGTAACATTCAACATAAATGTTTGTGACAAAAAAAGCTCAAGAATGGGAATAAATTTAAGCTTAATGCAAATATGATTTACTAAGCAAAATCTTATTTACTTTTATACAAATCCACAATGCAGTTGGAAACTACCGACCGAGAACGAAGAAATTTAATAGACAGAGTAAGGGAGCATAAGCAACAAATCAGGATTCCATCTGTTAGGTATGATCCGTGTAGAAAAAACCTCGATATTTGCGCAAATGTGATATTCAATATATTCTTTCTTTTTTGAAAATAAAGGAAGAAAATGATCAATTCTCAATAGCAACCGAAGAATATTTTATAAAGATCTTCATTTGAAAACTAAGCCTGAAACAAAGAGAACCGCCACCGGGCACATTTGCCACTAGATGGATTACCTCACTCCACGTGTGTCTGAAAAGCTGAAAATTGCAAAAGTACTATCATCGATACTCTTTCTCATCGCGCCTGCGTTGCTCTTTGTATTTTAAGAACGTTTTATGATGTTTTACAAATAATATTTATAAGTTTAAGAAATTCGTTTTCACCAGATAGACAAACAAACACAGAGAGACACAGATATACATATGCACACAAACACACAAAGCGCGTGCGCACATACACAGGAATAAATCTATATTACGCATTGTGTGGTTGATCATATCGGAGCGGCATTTCTTCACCTAGTTTTAAACTATGTGTGTTTGCCTTGTGCAAAGACGCTTGGCTTAATGTTAGCCCGATAAGGTGCCACTCCGATACAGTCTACCACACTTATTGCGTAACTTTCCACACAGAAACATTTACGTAAAATATGGTAAGAAATGGAGGAATATAGAAACAAATGTAACTAAAAATAAAGTTATGTGCCATTCATTGTTAGTCTCCTCACTGGATCATATATATTCTTTCGTTCTTTTCCTTGTTTTAACCATTTGACTGAGGCCATGCTGGAGTACTGCTTTGAAGGGTTTTTAGTCGAACAAATCAACCCCATGATTTATTTTTTAAGTCTAATACCTATTCTATCGGTGTCTTTTCCCGACCCGCTAAGTTATGGGGACGGAAACACCAAACCGGTTGTCAAATGGTTTTGAAGTGGACAACACAGGCACAAAGACACATCCACATACACACACACGTGTATATATATATATATATATATATATATATATATATATATATACGTACTACAGGCTTCTTTCAGTTTCCGTCTACCAAATACACTCACAAGACTTTGGTCGGCCTGAGGCTATAGTAGAAGAGAAGACATTTATCCAAGGTGCCACGCTGTAGGACATAACCCGGAACCATGTGGTTGGGCAGTAAACGTCTTACCACAGAGTCACCCTGTGCCTATATGTATATAAATATTTACATATAAATATGTACATATATTAGAAAGAAAGAACAGACAAGCAAAATATGTGGTATCATTATGGAGCAGGGAGTTTATAATTCGAATATAATTACAGAGTAGTTAGGGTAAATAATGTATTGAGAAGTTGTGCATAATATCTCTAACAACTGTTTCTAGAATAGACGTGTACAAAGACATACGTACACATATACCATTGGCTTCTTTCAGTATCTGTCTACAAAATCCACTGACAAAGCTCTGGTCAACCCGAAGTGCCACGCAGTGGAACTGAACCGAGAACTATGTAGGGAAGCAAATTTCTTACCAAACAGCCATGCTTAAGTCTCTCTCTCTATATATATCTATATCTATATATGTATGTGTGTGTGTGTGTGTGTGTGTGTGTGTGTGTGTGTCGTCGGCCCGAGGCTATAGTATAAGACACTTGCCCAAGGTGCCAGACAGTGGGGCTGAATCCTGGACCATGTGGTTGGTAAGCAAGCTACTTACCACACAGCCACATATATATATGTCTATATATATATACTGTTGTGTCTGGGGAGAGTCATTTTGTTATTGTGCCTTGAAATTTAACACACTCACCGTTAAAATTTCCACTTATTTCTTATTTTTATTTTCCTGTTAAAATGTCTTATTGACGAGTTTCATTTCTTCATTTCCCTGAAGAGAAGATCGCATTGTTTTACACCATTTTATTCATTTGGAATAATACCAGTGATATCTTCGAAACATGTATCGGAAGTAAAAGAATTTGAATAACACCTGCGTTTACCTGCATTTATTTATTTATATATATATTATACAAAATATTTTACATAAACCCGGAGTTTCTACTTTTAAAAACAAGGAGTTACAACCTTTTTACTTGTGTGATTTTTGCTACCCTGGTAACTATTTATCTATTATTTTTTCCGTGTTAATTGTTAACAAGGGAAAAATACACACGTCTATTTACACACACACACACACACACACACACACACACACACACACACACACACACACACACATATATATATATATATATATATATATATATATATATATATATAAGTGGCCCTTTTCGTCTATGCAGACGGTCAATTTAGCTTAGAGGTTATTAATCGAACATAACAGGGACTCTTTTTCTTGCATCTTCTTTCATGGTTGATTCTCCTTATGATTGAAGGGCAGCTTCTCTCATTGTACTTGCATACCAAGAGGGCGGCTCAGCACTCTGCATTTCTGTTGTTTTCCTTTCGTGCTGACGCTTCTCAACTTGTTTGTTTCTGTAGCTGCTCTCTAGCGAAGGAGTTCCTTCCTTCACCACAGTCCTCCATGTTGTTCTGTCGTCAGCCCTCTCTTCTCAGGTGCAGACAGCCACCTCACACTTGAACAAACTAGTTTCGCGAGTGTCCTTATACCTCAGTTTTGTATATGTAACTTCGCTTCTATTTTAGAAATATTGAAAACAGAGGAAGATATTAAAAAAATTAAAACCGAAAGTTAAATGTTTATTTTTAATGCTTAAATGTTTGTTTTTTAAGCATATTTTGCTCACTCTTATTTTCATATGTAACATATAAACATGTACGTCTTTTCGAACATTGTCATTTTATAAGAATTTGCTGTCAAGTTTTAAAATTAGCATAACATTTATTTTGATTAAAGAAAATTACCGGAGAACTTTCATCTAATTCTTCTAAATCTTTTTGTTAAAAATTGTAATTTGTTTATCGCATGCCACGTGTTGTTTATCGTATTTGCATTAAAGGCATATTGAATGCTTAAATGTTTGTTTACGCGTTTCTTTTTGTCATTGAGCATTGAGGTGTTGTGTTGTGTGCTAAAAATAACAGCTAAATAAAATTGTTTAGATAAATCTTTTAAATTAACAGAAACAATTATTTACATGAAAGAAAATTACCGGAGACATAACACGTACTATTTTCAGGATGCTGACGCCAAAATGTGCAGTCACGCACAAAATGACAGCTTTCAAATCCTGTTTCCTGACTGGGTGAAAATGATCACACTTTAAATTTCTATAACTTTTTAAAATACTTTCTCTGGAAAAAAGCAATCCAGTTTGGGCAAGTGTATTACTGTGCCAAATTCTAAAATTTTCTGTGAACTTTAAATTTTGAAATGCTGGCAGCCAAACCGATAAGATCCTGTCTTTCTTCATTTCTAAGTTAAGGGTAAAAATAAAGCACCCCTGCAAAACACAACTGATATTTACACACAGATGCACAGAATAACGCAATCAAATAACGGCAGCGGAGTGTACGACAAACATCAATGATCTGACTGCCGCCTGTACTCTTGATGAGAGATGCCAGCCAGTTAGTCTTTTACACCTACCAGGCTCGTTCGTATTAACCCGAGTTGCTGGATAATTTTTCGTTTCTTTAACAATATTGTAGAACGGAAACTTTTTATTGATTGGAATTTTAATCTTAATCTCTATAGAAATTTATTTCTTCAAGAAAACATTGAATTTGAATTACTTTTAAATTTTACGATTATAGATAACAACTCGGGCTGTAAATTCTGAGCCCGAGTCAGGCGCATGTGAACGATGTCGAGAAAACGTCTGCTACGAATGATATTCTTTGACACGAACACCTCTAAACGACCGCCATATACTGAACGAAAATAAATGAACTACGACCAGGCTCAATAAAAGAAGCCCGAGTTATTGGCTGAAATTACATACTTGAAGTCAGTGGTGGCAGAAATTAAATCAGCTTGCAAATATACGTTCACTTTACTAAATTTACACTCGGGCTGGAGTCGCCACTGATATATATATATATATATATATATATATATATATATATATATATATATATATATATATATATATATATATATAAATAAATGGTGGCAATAGTGTCTTTTGACGTCTATTTTTCAGTGCGTGGTAAGGCGCAAGCCAAGCCCTTGTTATAATTATGTATATAATTATAAAATATTTATATTGATTTACCTACGAGGTCTTATTTCCATGCTGACCACTTTATATATGTATATATATATATATATATATATTATATTATATGTTATATATGCACCAGCATGACCGCAGCCACTTGGCTGAAACACATAAATAAATAAATATATGTATGCATGTATGTATGTATGTATGTATGTATGTATATAAGTGTGTGGAAGCCCCATAAGTGGCTGTGTAGTAAGAAGCTTGCTTCCCAACGACATGGCTCCGGCTTCAGTTCCACTGCGTGGCACCTTGAGCAAGTGTCTTCTGCTATAGCCTCGGGCCGACCAAGCCTTGCTAGTATATTTGGTAGACGGAAACTGAGAGAAACTCGTCGTATATATATATAAATATATATATATATATATATATATATATATATATATATATATATATATATATATATATGTGTGTGTGTGTGTGTGTGTGTGTGTGTGTGTATGCGTGTGTGTGTGTGTGTGTGTGTGTCTATGTTTATTCTCCAGCATCGCTTGACAACCGATGCTGGTGCGTTTACGTCTCCGTAACTTAGAGACCGATAGAATAAGTACTAGGCTTACAAAGAATACGTCCTGGGGTCAATTTGCTCGACTAAAGGTGATGGTCCAGCATAGCTGCTGTCAAATAGCTGAAACAAACCAAAGAATAAAAGAATATATAAACATACACGTGCACACACACGCCCCCCCACACGCACCACCCCCACACGCACACACATGTATATAATACTCTAAAGATCTGCAGAATTTCAATAATATGCATAATTTTTGTTGGAGATGTGTTGTACTGAGTTTAGACTCAAGTAAGAGAATTCGGTTTTGCTTCTCAAGTTTTTACTAAAAACGTATTTAAACCTTTTTTCAGATAACTAAACATATTAATTAGCTACTGAGTGAAGTTGAACCATTAATAACACTAGAAGTCTATACAGTATCATCTGGATCACGAAGCGAAAGAAAAGAAAATAACCATGTTTATCTGCCTTAGTCCACTTTAATCCGTAATTTAATGCAATGCGTTTATATCCCCATCACCTCGTAACGTCAGTGAAGATTCCGTCTCTTCTGTGCGCAGCATTGCGTTACTTCGTCTTCCTTATCTTCGAAACTGATCTGAAAGCAAGAATGTGTTTCTCTCATAATTTTCAAATTTCTGTATGCTTCAAAAACTCTAATTGGATGTTATATTTGGTATTTTTATATTTTTAATGCACACACAATAAAGGAATCATACGGTGGTTTGGACACTTGCAATTATTAGAATCACGCTTCTGCGAAAACCCGTTTTCATGCTTGGAAAATATTTGAATACATATGTTTATTTCTCTTGTCACGTAATTTTGGTTCATGTGTGTGTGTATATATATGTATATATATGTATGTATGTATATATATATATATATATATATATATATATATATATATATATATATATATATATATATATATATATATATATATATATATATATGTGTGTGTGTGTGTGTGTGTGTATATTTATATACACACACACACACACACACACATATATATATATATATATATATACATATAAATAAATATATACATATACATATATATGCATATATATATATATATGTATGTGTATATGACACTCATCGAATATATATATATATATATATATGTGTGTGTGTGTATACATATGTTTGTGTGTGTGTATCTGTCTTTGTATGATTGTGTATATGTGTGTTGTGTTTGTTTATTACTTTTTGCAGAAATGGCTTCTTGTTTAGGCTTTTCCTTTCATTTATGTGTCAACATTGATGCCGTATTTCGGAATTATCAACATTGGCGCAAAACATTTTGCTGTTTGGCATGCATTGTTAATATTTACATAATTCCAGCATCACCTTTTGCTGCTGTCGCAGTTAGAAAGGTGTGTAGGAATGCAATCGTTATTGTTCGTGTAAAATATTGTTTGCAAACATGTTTATCATACATTAGGCGAATCAAATCTAAAACATTTTATGTGAGAAATCTCAATAGGTGGACTGTATTCGCCTAATAGACAAACACCAGCACACTCAATGTGGTTTGTGAGTTTCTGTGTCTTTAGTCAACATCCTAAATATAATCACTAAACCTAAAACCCATTGTGAGTTTCAGATATTCATGTCGAATATATAAGTATACCATATCCACATTAAAGACGGAACATTTATTGACGGAAAGCTTCTATTATTGAAAGCAAGCTTTGTTCAGTTTGTTTCGCCCCGAATCGTGCACGAAGTTTTACTGAAAGAAGTTATCTCTCAGTAAAATAACCAATCCTCTACCAAAATGCCCCTAAGGCCAATAAAAGAAACCAAGTTCCATTGCAATGACTAAATCCTAACAACGATCAAACTAATATTCTATTACCTATTGGCTATTAACTATTGCTACTTAACAGTAAAACACAATCACACACTGGCTTTGATCTCTAATCGCCAACCCTTTCCAACAACTCACGCAATTTTTCCTTCAAATGTTAACTCAGATGTTTTATGTTAATTCTACTTCGGCCTGGTGATATTTTAGAATAGGTTGGTTGGAATATGATTGCAAAGTAATCACTTTTATTATCACCTTGCTAATTAAAGAACAGACTCAACTGTGCAATTAAATGTGACACTCGTCGAATGTATTTCATACTCGTTCATCTACATTTTCCCCTTGATACAGTTTATTTCAGCCTACAGCATGTATAAATCCGATCTCGATGTCTTGCTATGATACACTCTGGCGCTGTTTCTCACTATTATTCATTTCTTATTTTAGTAAGATAAGCTCTCTTGTAGAATTCTCAATTTCTTTCCAGTTCACGCATTCCCATCTTATATTGATTCCTTACAAGCGATCTAAACTACAGAATTACAAGGAAAATAGCAGATTGTGACGTTTATGTTACCTTTTCGAGAAAATTAACAATCCGTGGGAGTAAATGGCCTCTAACTAGAAATCCAAACCGTGTTGCCATTATTGAGAGATTTGAGTCTTATAACAACAATAACTGTCTCCTAAACACGAATTAGGCTTCTGGATTTTGAGAGGATAGTAATTGAAACGCAAGGCTGCTAACGCCTTTCCTATGTAACGTAAATCAGAAACAACTTTAGTTCGCTAGAAAGATTAGCTTTAATACATGTTGCTGACAACATAATGCTAAATATTTATTCAATGAACGTGATAAACAGTGAAAAGTGAATGTATGCATTTATTTACTTTAGAATAATATTTCTCCACCTTTTAACTATATAAGTACGCCGCTCAACGATTGACTTCTTTTATGAGGTCTCACTGTGCTCTTGCGCAAATGTTTTACTTAATATAAGTGAACCTCATTTGCGTTAAAGAGGAATGGAAATTGGGTGTCAAAAAAAGAAGAAAACTTACATTCTATCTATGACGTTTTAAAAAAATATTCTGTTCTACTCTAGGCACAAGACCCGAAATTTTTGGGGAGGGGCCAGTCAATTAGATCGACACCAGTACGCAACTGGTACTTAATTTATCGACTCCCAAAAGTCGACCTTGGCGGAATTTGAACTCAGAACGTAAAGACAGACGAAATACCGCTAAGCATTTCGCCCGGCGTGCTAACGTTTCTACCAACTCGCCGCCTTCAAAAAAAAAAAAAAAAATATTGGTTCTCTTGTGGTCAATCTTTTGAAAACTTATAGAATTAAAGAAATGCAAATGGTAACAAATGTGACGTTGAAGATATTTGGAAGAGTGATTGGTATCGATTCCAACAAAGATTGAAACTGTCTCGCCACCTCAACTTAACAAAGTCACTCCTTCATTCTGCGACACTCTGCAAAGAAGCGACGCCAATATTGAATTTTGTAATATTCATTTAGATCTGTAAGCTAACAGAAGTAGGTTTATGAAGAATTAGTAGAGAAATTTTGACAACTATTTAACGCATTGATTATCGATAATTTAATATATTGTTTTCGACAATTTAACATTGTTTTCAACAATTTGGCATAGCGGGAATTTTCGACATTGTGCTATGCTTGTAAGAATAAAATGCTGCTCAATCTAATTAGGATTGGAAACACCAGCTGTATTCAGCGCTATTTCTCGCTTATTTTAAATAATTTGTGATATAACATAAGTCATATCACCAATAGTAATTTACTTTCTGAATGTTATAGGGAATTGTCACGACAGAATTTCGCAAAAATTCTCACTTCAACAACAACCACAACATTTTATAATGTTTCTACTCAATTGAATTCATTGGATTACGGTTCTAATATTAGTGAGAACTAATGTAGTAGAGACGTCACGTCTTCAACCATAGGGAAATCTACCTGTCTAGCAGTTTGGTCTTCCCTAAAGAAAACGACGACAAGCCAGCGAGATGCAGCGCCTGGGTATTGTAAAACAGCAGAAATGGCGCTAATTTGGAGGCTCCAGCTTACTTGGAGTTGTTATATAACATAAGTCATACCACCAATACTTAAACTTCAATTCCTTTTCTACTCCTTTCTTACACTTCTTTTTCTTCAGAAAATCTTTCTTATTATACTCACATCCCCCCCTCATCCTCCCCCTCCTCTTCTCTCTTCTTTTTGAAAATATTTTTATCTCTATTCGTTTTCTTTCTAAGGTTATGTTTCTTTTTTATTATTCTTGCATTCTCATTCGTTTTTTCATCAGTTTTTACATTTCTCATTACAAATTTCAGTATCTGAACCGTGACCGTGCTGGAGCACCACATTCTAAACTATGATTAATTACAACAGCAACAATACTAAACTCATCGTCCTTAGGACTAAAATCTGTAAAGGTGTCCTACTCAAATATCGGAAATTAATCCTAGAGACTCTCTACCGATTCTGCCATCATTCATGAATTCATTTACTTTTCTTTTGGTCTTTCTTTAAGGCGGCAAACTGGCAGAATCGTTAGCGGAATTTCGTCTGTCTTCCCATTCTTAGTTTTCCATGTTTTTGTTTTTATGTTCTCGTTTCTCATTTTGTTCACGTTTTTTTTACGTCCTGTACCCATATATGCATGTATATATACATATGTAGGTATGTACATATATGTATGTATATATGCATATATATATATATATATATATATATATATATATATATATATATATATATATATATATATATATATATGTGTATATATATATATATATATATATATATATATATATATATATATATATATATATATATATATATATATATCCATCGTTTGTTATCATTCATTTCTGTCTATCTATCTGTCTATCTATCTATCTATCTATCTATCTATCTATCTATCTATCTATCTATCTATCTATCTATAACCCTTTCACAGACTATATTCTTAACATAACGCCACATCTTTTATGATAACATGTTAGGCCATTGATATATTCATAAATAATCTTAATTATTTATAATATATCATTCTACTGATATATATATATATATATATATATATATATATATATATATATATAGAGAGAGAGAGAGAGAGAGAGAGAGAGAGACGAATAAGAAATAGAAAGTCCTTGGTACAGTATTATATATTTGAAAAGATAATAGAAATGGTTTTTCTGATAATTTTTCCATTTTAATAATTAGACGTTTATAAACATTTATTTATTTAAGTGGAAAATTATCTGAAAAGTCATTTCTATTCATTTTTTCAAACACACACGCACACACACGCACACACGTATGTAGGTGTATGCGTATGTGTGTGTGTGTGAGTGTGTGCGTTTATATATATAAAAGTATATACATACACACAATGTAATAACACACCTTTGATGTAAGTCCGACGAAGTGCTTCTCTAATGTTTAAAACCACAAATATTAGTGAATTTTCATATAGAATTTTCGCGTCAACTGGAGTTGCAAATGGAAATGGTATGGAAACATTTCTAACTTATAATTAAAGATGTAGAATATTCTTTATCTTCTTCTTCTTCTTCTTCTTATATATATATATATATATATATATATATATATATATATATATATATATATATATATATATATATATATATATATACACATACATACATACCTACCTACCTACCTACCTACATATATATATAGTAGGTAAATTGAAAATTAGAGGTAATACTTGACAATTGTAAGCACCTGTGTATTCCTTTATTTTATTTTATTTTAAGTTTTATTTTTATTTTAAGTTTATTCTTACTTTTTTACATGAATATCTGTGTATGTCTTTTTATGGTATTGTATTGTTCGTAACCACCAACTTAACACTACACACTGAATCGTCGCAAGGTATGGAAGGTTTTCGAAGGACCGGAGAGATTATGTCCGGGTGGAGAATTATACCAGATATAGTACTATACAAAATACCGAAAGGATCTTCACCTCTTACATCACACATTTCTTCTTACTTCAACGTCGAGATGGTATAATTTCCTGGGAGAGAGATAATTTTTGCGGCTGAAGATAGCTTTACATTGTAGATTATACACATATTATATTATGTTATATTATATTATACACATGTAGAGCTTGAAACACGTGTACCGCGGAATCCTTTGTAGTTTTGTTGTTATTTTTTTCTTTTGGATTTACAATTTACATATATATATATATATATATATATATATATATATATAAAATTTAGATTCAGTTGAATTAGGTACTTAAATTGAGGCACCAAGCCAGTTCAGCACCGTCCCCGCAGCTCGAAGTTAGGTGAATTGAAAGCAAATAAGAAACAAGTATGTCCAGGTATCAATGCATTGCAGCCGCTTCAAGCGGCTTCATTCAATCGATCAATGAAAACATTACATCAATTTGAAATAAACCGCTCTCCTCGGAAGCAGACGACCATATAAATTTCCAACATAAAGGATAATTCATTATTTTTAAGCAGATTTTCATCAGTATCTTTTCATGGTTTTTCTATAATGTTGGTAATTTTTATATACAGAAATATTTTTCAAGTTAAAAAAAAAAAAGTTTACCCGATATAGAAATAGTTATCTTAGCCTTTTAGGCTTTAATCTCTGGTTTTGATTCAATATAAACTGTGTTCTCCTACTCTGATGAATTTTTGATTTAATTATAGATTCATTGTTGAATAGTTTTAGCATGACCGACTTGGCAATATGGTAAGGATGGGCCTTATGAGCGTTCTCTTATAAATTAAAGTACCCAACTTCTAAGGTTTAGGTTGATTTACCTATCCTTTTTATCTTACATGGTTCTAAAATCCTTTTCTAAATTTTTAATACATAAACTTTGCTAAGTGAGGATACACCTTGTTACTCTCAATTTTAGTCTCCAAACGTAGAACCTATTTTGACCGGTTTTGTTTTCCAATTTATGCCCCTTTTACTTGATAATCATATGTTTAACCACCCCTGTCCTTCCTCTTTCTGGCTATCACCTCTTCTTTATCTGTCCTTATTTTACTAGCAACTCTGAGACATCCTTTTATGTAGATAAGGGCTGGATATATGGCCACAGTAACATAGCGGCTGGGGAGATTATCTCACATTAATTTATCTCTACCAGCAAGAACTTAACTGTCAATTTCCAATGGATTTAACTCTAAGAGCTTATAGACAACATGTTGCTTTAAGTCTTTTGAAATCTGCTAAAAAAATTATGGTTTATCCTCTATGCTGGAAATCTATATGGTCGTCTGCCTTCGAGGAGAGCGGTTTATTTCGAATTGATGTAATATATATATGTATATATATGTAAATATATATATAATCTTTTTCCTTTTTCTTTTTCTACCTATTATAGTAACTTCCCTTTTATTCAAAGGTTTTTCATAGCATCTGTTGCCATTAATAGCCGACGAGAATGTATGTCGCTATTCACTCCAACATTCGAAACTCCGAGTACTATAATCACAATCTTTTACTGTTTGTTCTAAATTATAACATATATAAAAAATTCTCTATTTATCTAATATCGAGGTCTCATTCTTCTGTTGTTACTTTTTATTTGTTAAAGTCTGTCATACCGGCCATGACGAAGGGAAATAGCCCTGAAACTCGAGTCGCCTTTATATATATATATTTATATTTATATATTTATATATTTGATCCTTTATATTGAACACTCAATATTTCATCTACATTCAATACTTTCTTTCAGGGTGCCATCCATTTTTATGTTATTTTATTTTATATTGTATATTGTATATCATATTATATATTGTATATTCCATATTCTATACCCCACATTAGTTCTGCAGGAATATAAATAAAACATAAAAAACAGACAGTGTTGGAACTCTTTTAAGCAAAATAATATATTCCTCTATACACAATCATACAAAAAAACCCCACCTTTTTTGTATTTATTTTTACTCGCATATATATATATATATATATATATATATATATATATATATATATATATATATATATATATATATATATATATATATATACATATATATATATATATATATATATATATATATATATATATATATATATATATATATATATATATATATACACACACACACATATATCGTCATCGTCTGTCTGTCGTAGGGTGACGTTGAATGCTCTTGTTAATTAATCATCTCTAGCAGTCTACCAGGCAGGCTACAAGGCCTGCTCTTTAACCTCCACAACGGTGGCATCTACTGTAGGTGCTCTTTCATGTTCTCTCTGATTTTTCTCTGCACTGGCCGGAAATCCGAGCTTCACCGATCGGTGCTATTCATAGCACCGTTGAGCTTACTCTTCTCAGGTGTCTGGAAAAATGCTGGAGTATTTTATGTCTCATCAGCACATCCCTATGTCTCAACCTCTGGCAGCCATGGCTTCTCCTGACCCGATGCAGTAACAGTACGCAGAGAGGTTCTGAAGTACACGAAGGCCTTTAGCTATCTCGGTAACGCAGTGACATGTCCTAAATCTCACGTTGAAGTTAAGAGACGAATACAGTTTGCTACAAAGGCTTTTATCTATCTATCTATCTATCTATCTATCTATCTATCTATCTATCTATCTATCTATCTATCTATCTATCTATGTGTATGTATATGTATTTATGTATGTATATATATATATATATATATATATATATATATATATATATATATATATATACATATAAACATTTCTATATACATACATACATACATACATATATATATATATATATATAAATACATACATATATATATATATATATATATATATATATATATATATATATATATATATATGTATACATACGTACAATCATGCGCGCATATATATATATATATGTATGTACGTACGTATGTATGTATGTATACATACTCTTTACTCTTTTACTTGTTTCAGTCATTTGACTGCGACCATGCTGGAGCACCGCCCTTAGTGGAGCAAATCGACCCCAGGACTTATTCTTTGTAAGCCTAGTACTAATTCTATCGGTCACTTTTGCCGAACCGCTAGGTTACGGGGACGTAAATACACCAGCATCGGTTGTCAAACGATGTTGAGAAGACAAACACAGACACACAAACACACACACACACACATATATATATACAAATACATATATATACGACGGGCTTCTTTCAATTCCCGTCTACGAAATGCACTCACAAGGCTTTGGTCGGCCCGAGTCCATAGTAGAAGACACTTGCCCAAGGTACCACGCAGTGGGACTGAACCCGAAAGCACGTGGTTCGTAATGAAGCTACCTACCAAACAGCCACTCCTGCGCCTATGTATATATATATATATATATATATATATATATATATATATATATATATATATATATATATATATACACGTAAGGTGTAGACAAAAATACCGTCATTAATTTTAATGATGTTGCACTTAGAGACGATCTGAAATATTCAGCTGAGGCTAACCGTGACGTTTATCTTTATCCAGTGTACATATATATATATATATATATATATATATATATATATATATATATATATATGTATATATATATCAGAAAGTTAGTTTATTCATACCATTTCTTTCTCTTGCTATGCTTTATGTTCACTTTATCTCCGTTTACATTGACGCATTTTCCTGCAGAAAGACAGGAAGTCGATAATATATAAGCGCAATCATGTTGACATCTTGTGAATTTATTCTAGTTTTCGCTTGAGAATCATTTCCATTTCCTTTCGATGAATGTTTTAAAAGCTGATAGTTCTGGACCAAATTTAGAATATTTATTTGGAAAACTCGATGTACTTTGCAGAGAATAAAATTAGCCATGTATGTTTGTTGTGTTAGTTTTTCTTATGAATACAGAACCCACCCAACCCAGAAAACCTCGCATGTATGTATATACAAGCATTTAGTGTTTTCTCCCAGCTAGTACTAAAATTTCCTGCTTTTTCGCGTTCGTTCAGGCAAATTATGTTTTCGAAAACAATTTAAACATACATGTGGAGACGGACATATCAGGTAAAATCAATCATCTCAGGTCATTAATGTTTTCTTTTAAGAAAAATATACCTCGTCAAATTAAATCATGTACTCATAAATTGCATCTTCTATAAACTTGCTTGCTTTTATTAATTAATGCAATAAATGGTTAACCATAATCCGCGATATATACACATCTCGACAGTCGCTCAATAAGAGGGAAATGAGGTACATTCTTACACAACACGTTCGAACAACCAGTTTCGATTCTTCACGTTGTCTTCAGTTATGGATTCTAGAACCTTTAATGTATGGAGCACATTAATGATAATACCAAGCATTTGTATAAAGCTAACCAATTATAGGGGACACGAAAGAACAAAACCGACTGTGCTTCATGATTCATACTTGTTATGTCGGTCAGAGGAAATTAAATGCAAAGTTGGATTTTAGGATTTCAGCTGTGCTTAGTCTGAAAATGAAAACATAAAGAAGTATTTAATTGAATGGATGTGCAAAAATTACTTTGAATAAATAGAAATATTTGATTGTTTATATAAAAGGAGAAACATACTTTTGTGTTTATATAAATAGATAAAAATAACGATGCAATTTAATCATATAAACTGAAGATATCTCAAACAATTAATAGGACTTCATCCACGCTTAAATACTACAATGTGGAATAAAAAGAAAGACGCAAAGAAAGAAAGAAAGAACAAGAGAAAGTAAGAAACAAATAACAGTTGAATGGCCGAATAAGGAGGAAAAAAATGAGAAAACTACGGTATTCTTAAAGAAAATATCGTTGATTGTTAAAACGTGTTTGAAAATGAATATTAGTTCCTAAGACTATGTTAAACGGTCAAAAACAATTTGTAACTCGACCGATTCTGAAGAAATAGGTAAACAGAATGTAAATAGCTGAGCAAAATCAATGATTAATTTGGAAACGGTCCGAAAATTCTTGTGAATTTCCGTATGGCAGGTCTATCAGAGGAAAATTACAGAGCAAGCTTTTCCTATTTTCGTAAGCAATTATTCATCATGTCATTTAAAGAACTTAAGTTGTTTTTGTTCTGCCGTAATGTACTCTTTACTATTAAATGATAACAACTCGACTTCGTGAGTTAAGCTGGTGCGATAGGGAAAGGTGGGCCATTCTATACTAAATGTGCTCTCAGTATTTTTGCCATAATCACCGAATATGTATCGAACGTCCGTTATGAAGTTTCCTGTTTAGATTGGCCAATAAATACTTATGCAAGTAAAATAAATAAAATAAATTATCGTATGTAGACCCGATGTAAAATTTCATCCGTGAACTATCGTTGAATTCCATTTTGTTACAACATATCAACAAACTGGCGATGGAATTTCTATTAAGCAAGAAATCACAAAAACCCCTACAATTCCTGAAAAAATATCGAAAAAAATAAAAGAGAGTTAATAACGATATTGATAATTAAATAACTAGTATCCTCATTTGAGAGGTCAGGGAGAAATCAGCGCAAATCTGGGGTACACTAAATTGTCGTAATATCTATCATGTAGGTACGCCGGGTGAAATGCTTAGCGGTATTTCGTCTGTCTTTACGTTCTGAGTTCAAATTCTGCCAAGGTCGACTTTGCCTTTCATCCTTTCGGGGTCGATAAATTAAGTACCAGTTGTGTACTGGAGTCGATCTAATCGACTGCTCCCCCCTCCAAAAAAAAATTTCGGGCATTGTGCCTAGAGTAGAAACGAATATCTATCGTGTAGGGACAGTAAAAGCTCATATATTAAGCATTCAGCCGAAAGTCGATTATAATAAAACCTATATAATTTCTTCGAATTATATTTTAACTCACGAAAGCGCATCCTGCTAACAATCTCTATAAAATCCACTCTCCAGTCGTGTAAGATTTGGGTAAGGAAGAGACTCTTGTACGCTTCAGTTTCAAAATGAATTATAATGATTTGACATTCCTTGCGTTTATGTATCTGTTTTGCAAGATTCCTGATGCGAAATTGTTTGTTGAAACAGATATTGTTATATTTCGGGAAGGTCATTTTTGTTTTTCATTTTCAATTTTTGCCAGAATGGACCAAACAGAACAGGTAGAGATTCGTGGGATGGGGTGTCGCTGAAGAGGTCACAAGATGTGTAACAAAAAATTTCCAGACAAAGGTCATACAATATAAGCAATAATAAATGCGAAGTGAAGCATGAATATATAATGCATGTGTTTAATTGGCAAAAAATAAAAAAAATAAAGAAAAAGAAAGAAATGACCACCCCGAAACATAACAATACAGATTTGTCCTTTATTTACTTTCAACAATTTTAGTCTCTCAGAGTTTGACTCTTGCAATGATATTTAATGCAACGATCTTTAATCAAGACCGAAAGGATACAGTCACAGCAACAACGGTGTAAATAGCTTTAGAATAAATATTGTTTCCAGATGTTGGCACAATGCCAGAAGTTTCGGGGAGCGAGTAGGCCTATTACATCGACGCCCTACCCCAGTGTTCAACTGGTACTTATTCTATAGACTCTGAGAAGGATGAAAGACAAAGTCGACCTCAGCGAAATATGAACTCCGAACATAAAGGCGGA
>NC_142949.1:13043974-13061474 GCF_046866305.1 Octopus bimaculoides
ATTTATGTATGTATGTGTGTATGTATGTATGTATGTATGTATGTATGTATATATGTATGTATGTGAGTATGTATGTACGTATGTGAGTATGGGTATGTATGTGTGTATGTATGTATGTGAGTATGTGTATGTATTTATGTATGTATGTATGTATGTATGTATGTATGTATGTATGTATGTATGTATGTGTGTATCTACGTATGTGTGTATCTGCGCGTCTTTATGTGTATTCGTATGTGTGTGCATCATTATTTCTATAAGAGGAAGTTCAAGTTTGACTGTACGTGTGTGTATGTGTGTGTATGTCTGTATGTGTTTGCATGTGTGAGTATGTGCGTGTTTGTGGGTGTGTGCGCGTACATGTCTGTTTGTGTAGATATCGCTTGTTCTTGAACACACGTAAATATACTGATAATGCGTACGTATGTGTGCATTTATGTTTATTAGTGTGTATGTGAATATGCTTGCATACATCTATACGTGTATGCATCCAAGTTTCTTCTAACTAGAGTCGCGTCCCTGCGTGACCCTGTGTGTGCATGAGTGTGTGACTGTGCGTATGTACCTGTGCGTGTATGTGTGTGTGCTCTCTATGTATGTGTGTGTGTGTCTGTCTGTATCTGTGTGTGTGCGTGTATGTGTGGCCATGTGCGACTGTAAACAAACATGGTTTCCGTATCGGTAGCTAATTTACTTATTTCCGCCAGCATCCCTAAGGCTGTTTTAACATTTATACTTAGAATTTGCCATTCCAAAGAGTCGTTCTTTATTCCCATTCTCTACTTCTTGCTACAACTATACCATAGTCAGCCCATTATCCCATTAACTATATTTTTCTTTTTGTACTTTTTAAAACTTTTCTTTCTTCTATTCGTAACGAGAAGCAACCTTCTTCTTTCTATATTCATCTTTGTTAAAAGCATGACTATATTTTAATATTACATGGACACATCGAGGTTAAAAAAATAATAAAAATATCGAAATCTCAACACAGAATTCCATGTATCAAGTCCTTAGAAACATAAGCCACATCAAATGGAAGAAAGTAGCACTTATGTCATTTCCTGTTATATTTCATTTATTTTTGGTTTATTTTTTGCTTCCGTTATTTATTTCGTTTGGAAATTTCGAAAAGTTTTCTAGTGAACATATCAATTTGATAAACTCCACCCGCTTCCCAATATATATATATATATTTTCTCATTTATTTCGTTTTGCGTTCGATAAATATAAATCGCCGATTGTATAAAATGTTAGAGAAACCTTGCATTAATTTTCTTTGGTTTTCGGAATCATCCCAGATAAAATCAGAAATTCGATAAATTATCCAGCAGTCCTATATCATTTATTGTATTCGTGTCTGATAAATGGTGGAGATTTTGGAGAAAGAAGGAATCACCTGACTAACATCATCAACCAGATCTTCAGAAATATTTGAATCTGGGCTTAAGTAATTTTACACATTCCTGCCTTTGAATAATCCTGAGAAATATATGGACGTTACAGAACCTCTTTATTATAGTGCCATATTGTTTATTGATGTTTAATCTGTTGATATTCTTCGTTGATGAAATACTTTGGTGAAGATATTGTCATAGAAAACTCTGGTGTCTCAGTTAAATATTGGTTTCTGGTTTACTTTCTGGCACTCAAAACACTCCCCCCCCCACACACACATACACACAAATGAATGCTACTACGCAACTTTTATTTCCTTTCACCCACATCCCTGCACTTTGCATAACATTAAACAATATGCTACGTCATTTGATAAACCAAAATAGATAAAATAGTCTCAAAATTAGGAGTTGAATTTTGCTTAAGTCACTGAAAACACAGATTGAAATAGAGATTTGTTGAATGTGAACTGTTTTTAACACTCTGAAGGTGTTCACATTATTTTGTCTGGGATACAAAAACTACATTTCCGATTAGCGAAAACCGATCGCGAGTATATTTCTTCCGAATGAAAAGCAGTATGCAAGAAGTAAGTCATCTATAAATTGCAGTTGACGCTGACGCTGACGCAAGCGTTTTATCTTCACTTTTATCATCAATCACTTCTGACAATGTAATGAAGAATTAATGTTTTTTTTCTTACTGATTCTGAGGGAGGAAAATATCATTCTGTAAAAGAATCTACTCTATTTTTCAGGTATTTGTCTTTGTAGCCTGAGAATGATCTAACATAGATTATGTTGTTATTCCATCCTCCCAAGAACATATATACTAAATAAAGAAATAAATGAATAAACCAGGGGTGGGGGATGTTACAAAAAGGAAAGAAAACGGAAAAGGAAGATGAGTTGAAAGTAGAAATTGACAGAAGAGTTTATACTGTAGAAAACAAAACCTGGGTATGCACATATTCACGCGCGCACGCAAACATATTTGTATGTATGGTTGTATTTATGTATGTGTATACATGTATGTATGTCATTATTCAGCTTTATTTCAAGATTTCTTGCCAATAGAGAAAGAATCGGTTTCTAACCTAGATCCAAGGCTCTTTCATTGGAATTTCAACATCAACACCAAGGTATTTTTCAATATATGTATATGTGTAGATTTGTATGTTTTATTTTCTGTATGCATTCTCATTTATATATGAGCATGTGTAGACATGCTCATATATAAATGATAAACTTCTGGGAAGTTTTAAAGATTTTTACAGTTCCACTGATGGATTGTAGTCTTCGAATCAGCTGTCCCCTTTCTGGTTTTGAGAAGCCTAATTTCTCAAGATTGGTATTTAGGCAGTGTGTTACATATCCCCGTGCACCAATAATTACAGGTATAAACCTGAACTTGTAATCTGGATAAAGTAACTGCAGGTTTCTCAATAGTTCAGCATAGGTATTCACTTCTTCACTCATCTTCAGCTATATGTTAACATCCACTCGACAGCTGATTTCCAAAAACTTTACACAGTCTTTCTTCTTCATCTCGAATCATTATATCAGGTCTATTGTGTTTATATTTTAATGAGGTTTTCAATTGGACATTCCAGCAGTACTCCTTTTTATTATGAGTGGCACGTATGCATGTATATACGTATATATATCTATATAAGGTATATACAATGAACAATAAAAAGACGTCCAAATCGTCAAGGTAGGTTAGGGGGTTCTCTACTGGCAGACCAGTTTATAATGGAGCAGGGGAAGCTTAATATAAGGCACCTAGGTCAAAAGTATATAAAATAAAGTTGCTATATGTGTACAGATACAGTATACGTTTATTCATAGTTTTCATTAATTAGATTAATGTATCATTATTGTTTTACGTATGTTAAGTTTGGAAAATTTGAGATACCAATATTTTCTTAATATTCACATATTAATTCACATATTAATTAAGCAAATATTGGTATCTCAAATTTTCCAAACTTTGCATATGTAAAACAATACTGATACATTATACTGATTAATGAAAACTATGAATAAACATATACTGTATCTACACAGGTATAGCAACTCTATTTTATATACTTTTGACCTAGGTGCCTTATGTTAAACTTCCTTTGCTCCATTATAAACTGGTCTGCCAGTAGAGAACCCCCTAACCTATAGTAGTTTGTCACTAAAACCAAAAGAATCTTTATAACCACATCATCCATGTATATTGTTTACCGCTTTCCCTATAAGGAAAAGGCTGGTGCCCTCTTAAGCTTTGAATCACTAGGTCTAATAAGATGAAACAAACAAAAAAAACAATTAACATCAGTGACAGTTAAAATCTGCTTAGAATTAATTACTAGCCTGTATGGTCTGGCTAAGTCAAAATGGCTTTTTGTATTCTTCCTTTCCACTTGGAATGTAGTTACAACAATATGTCCTTCTATTGAAATGAAATTTCAGTAAATTTCTATATTTTTGTGCAGCTGAAGATTGCTCTGGATTTTACATTTGATGTAATGTTCACATTGCTTAAATAAATGGAGTCGCATGAAACGATCGTACTGCATTAACTTTCGATATCCTTGTTGCTTATTTTGATTATATATATATATATATATATATATATATATATATATAAGTGTGGTATAGTTTTATTGAAAAAGTGTGTAATGGCGGTGTTAAAATTACTTCTTAAAGCAAATACGATGCCCTTTGGAAGTAACTGAGTGAAATGAGAAGCAGGAAAGCTAAAACGTTCGGTTAAACTTTAATTTATATTTCAATATTTCGGAGTTTCGGAGATAAAATTCCGAAGATTTGCATTGTGCTGGCTTTTAAAGCAATCTTTATTACATACATTATATATAAAGTGGTTAATTAAACATATGTTATAAACCTGGTAGTTTGCCGATAAACTGCATATGGCTGGCTGAAATCATCTGCGGTATTATTATAAATGTCACAGGATCTGTCTCAGAAATTTCTCAGTGTTCGTCGGGAGAGAGACAGAAGATGGAAAATACGAAAATCTTCATTGATCACTACAATCATTTCGACCCATCCAGCATCGATCCCTTCTGGGTGGGATACTATACAGCTGGTTGAGGTGCATCCGTCGGTGCAGATGTGTCTCCTCGGGCAATGTTCAAGAGGTATCTCGTTAAAATAAACTCCGTTTCGCAAGCTTATAACTGCACGTTCATTTCTTGGGCTTCGTAGATAGAAATGGCAAAATAACGAATACTACTTCTTTCTTATAGAAGATCAATAACAAAGATCCGATGCAAAAAGAAACAAATATACAATAAAGTGAAAACATTTATCATACATAACCGTGGCTGTGTGGTAAGTAACTTGCTTACCAACCACATGGCTCTGGGTTCAGTCCCAATGGGTGGTACCTTTGGCAAGTGTCTTCTACTTTTGCACAATACAGCAGACTTAATACACTGACTTGATTAATAACAACAGTTTATCTAATTGTATAGATAAATAAACAGGACCTCCCCATTCTTATTAAGCACCCTACCACACAAGTTACCAACATCAGTGTAATACCTCTTGACCCTTGCATAACCAAAATACGGATAGAGAAAATCACGTCTTTAATTGTAGAATTCACCTTACTATGCACATACACACACCCACACCCACACACATGTTTGTGTACTGTAAATGTTTCCTTAGTTCTCGTTGAATTTAACTAATTTTGGATTGCCTTGAAAACGTTGTGTTAAAATGTATTTTCGGAAATATTAATTTCAATGCTAATACAATAGAAACAATTGTTGGCATTGTAAGGTAAATTCAACAATTAAAGATGTGATTTTCTCCATACATATTTTTGTTGTCTAATCCTTTGAATTTCTTGATATTCTTTTATTTCTTTACTTGATTCAGTCATTTGATTGTGGCCATGTTGGAGCACCGCCTTTAGTCGAGCAAATCGACCACAGGACTTATTCTTTGTAAGCCTAGTACTCATTGTATCGGTCTCTTTTGCCGAACCGCTAAGTTACGGGTACGTAAACACACCAGCATCAGTTGTCAAGTGATGTTGGGGGAACAAACACAGACACACAAACATACACATGTATATACATATATAGATACATATATACGACTGGCTTCTTTCAGTTTCCGTCTACTAAATCCACTCACAAGACTTTGGTCGACCCGAGGCTATAGTAGAAGATACTTGACTAAGGTGCCACGCAGTGGGACTGAACCCGGAACCATGTGGTTCGTAAGCAAGTTACTTACCACACAGCCACTCCTACGCCTCTTCTAAATAATATTTGGATCTTCTCGTCAATCATGAGGAATTACTTTGGAGGTTTATTCTACTTGCATTTAATGGTGTCTGATTGTTTGATATAATTAACCAAATTCGTTTAAAACAGAGATTTATTGATATCTGCCTGGATTTTTTAATCTTCTTCTTCTTCTTCTTCTTCTTCTTCTTCTTCTTCTTCTTCTTCTTCTTCTTCTTCTTCTTCTTCTTCTTCTTCTCCCCCTCCTCCTCCTTGTATTTATATATATATATATATATATATATACCAGTGTAGAGTAATATGCTTTATTTAAAAGCAGCAGAAATATAACAAAAAAACTGTTACTCGGAGTTTCACGTTCCCATTCATCGGACAGTTTTGTTAGAAATGAGTCGGGCCCACTTCTAACAAAACTGTCCGATGAACGGGAACGGGAAACTCAGAGTAACAGTTTTTTTGTTATATTTCTGCTTCTTTTAAATAATATATATATATATATATATATATATATATATATATATATATATATATATATATACATATATATAAATTATGAGTTAGAGGTTATGCAACCGTGCAAGGGATAAATATATCCGTAGACATTACTGGTGTTTTATACCTAACTATGTATAGCCCTTGCTCTAAGGTTAATAGTAGTTGGTAATTTAAATGGTAAACCGTGGTTTAATATATTCAGATGGAGCAACAATTAACAATTAGAAGTTGATCCTTGGTATTAAATGGTCATAGTTTAATTGTAGCTAAAGTAACATTTACAACTGTTTCAGTTTGTTACTTTTTGAGGCAAATTTGCATTTATCTCGTTTACAGAATTCATATTTTTCTGTACAATTCATTTTGAAGGCTGCAGAATAACTGTAAATCAGACGAGACAATGTCCGGCGAATATGGTGGGTGGGGCATCGTTTCCCATTCAAAATGCTCCAGTCTGTGGTATTTCATCCTCGCTGTTGAGGCCGATCATTATCGTAATGGAAGAATTGTATGTAAAGGTAAGATCCAAGGATACAGGTATATAAGGATCCAGGAGATTAGTAAGCTTCGAGCAGTCCGAAAAAGGTATAAAAAATAACGTTCAGGAACAATAGTGGTTTATTTACGTAGAAGGTTGTAAAGTTTTCCCACATCGAAGTTCGATAAGCTGAAAAGAATTTATTTTATAGCTCACTGTTAGCAACTGGAGTTGATGTGCATGCGAATACATGGCTATATATATATATGCATATATATACGTTTGTTGTCTAAACCACCTGTCTTCGTCTGTTGTTTTTTCTGTGAATTCTCCCTATATATATATATATATATATATATATATATATATATATATATATATACACATATTTAAATACTCTTAGTTGATAAAGGCATCATCTTGTTTGTGGATAGACAGTGTATGATGCATTATTTAACGTGGCAGTTCAACCGCTTACACGCTGTTCCTGTTCATGCAATCTTCATGTTCATTGTTAAAGCAAATAAATTAGAGAATAACAGATTTCTTGTCTGTCCTGGATGATTTACTATGTTAATCCAACATTGTAGAGAAATGAAGCAGTGTGCAATTTCCTTGCGTATGCAACTAACGCCAACAGCGTAATGGATTCTATCGGTGCTTTTGGGGATGTTTTATTTTTCTTAATATAAACGCAGCGTGCGGTAAGAAGGGTACTTGATCAATCGGCAGGAAAGCAGAACAGAATAAGAAACTAACGAAGGATGAGGTAGTGAATTTTCTCACTCTCTTAATTCTACATATGCGTTTAATTCCAACGATTTATTCTTCACTAACGACACAAGTACTATTCAGCCTTTTGGGCCTTCTCAGTGAAGAATACTACAGCATTGATATTAATAATTCAACGAGATATTACATTTCAAAAAAGAATTCCATTTTAACATACGTTCGTATTCCGTTTGTAGTTGTGTGAAAGTCTGGAAGTTGTTTAACGGAGTCAAAGCAATTAAAGTGTATAATTCAAACTTTTTTTCTCGCTTGTCCTTAGAACAGTCTTTTCTATATTTCGGTTTCTATATTATGTATATATATATATATATATATATATATATATATATATATATATATATATATATATATATATATATATATACACACACACAAATATGTTGATATATAGATATACATACATACATACATATATATATATGCATACATACATACATACATATATATACATACATACATACATACATACATATATATATATATATACATACCGTTAAGTTCCGACCAAGTATACCACTTACACAGCGTACCTATTCGTTTAGATCACCAATGAACTAGACCCCCCTCATATTCTGTATATATATATATATATATATATATATATATATATATATATATATATATATATATATATATATATATATATATATATATATATATACGTATATATTAATATATATATGTATACACATATATATATATACATTCATACGTATATATATATATATATATATATATATATATATATATATATATATATATATATATATATACATACATACATATGTACATATATTGTAAGATATTATTGTAATTCAACCTTGTGTTTGATTTAAATAGCGATTTTCTATAAGGTTTGTTCGTGAGCAGAAGAATAAAATAGTTGGCCTCTAATTAGTGCTCAGTAAACCATGATTTAGGTTAGCAGAAAATTATTTAGCTTTTGGTTTTCTGCGCCAAAGAGAATAATAATACATCATACGTACATACATACATACATACATACATACATACGTACATTTATACATACATATCTATCTATCTACATATTTCTTTGTGTCTGTATACACACACACAGACACACGCACATACATACATATACAGCATATGTGTAACGCATATACGCAGGTGATTGTAGATTCATGAATCTCGCTATCTCTGTCTATGTATGTATGTATGTATGTATGTATGTATGCATGTATGTACGTACGCCTCTCTCTCTCTCTTTCTTTGTCTCTCTCTTTCTTTCTTTCTCTCTTTCTTTCTCTCTCTCTCTTTCTTTCTCTCTCTCTTTCTCTCTCTCTCTCTTCCCCCCCCTCCCCCTCTCTGTCTGTCTGTCTGTCTGTCTACATAAATCTGCTTTTCTCTCCCACACTGTCTGTCTGCATATATACTTAGATATCTTATTCTTTTCGTGACATCACTTGCAGTTTTGTATCACACGATACTTATTAAAGGAACAACACGAAGAAATTTGAAGACTTCCAATATATCATTATGTACGTGAGCTTTGAAAATACATCATTAACTGAGGAATATGTTTAATTTTTGTTTTTGAGCATCAATACCATAAAAGTAATCTAAAGTTTTGCCTTACTAATAAGTACTCTCTTTATAGTCCTTATCAAAATTATACTTCTGAATAGTAAGTAAAACTTACTAAATTCTTGTTTAGATTCATTAAGCTATCGTTTCTCACGCCATGTTTTATGAAATTCATTTATTTAGTATTGATGCCATTCCACTCTCGTCTATTGTAATTAATTTCTATTCCTATACTCGTGCTCATTAAACACCCGCAGCGCATATATTGAATGCATGTAGAACTTCGGAAGTATTTATTCATCATCGTTCTCTTCACAATAGTATTGTAAGACTTTATTCCAAAGTCTAAATCATTTTTATCTTTTATTTAATAGATTTCTATTAACTTACATTTGCCACCATAGTAAAAACATAAGTATATGTCTTGAGACTAATGCCGACATAGTCGCATATGTTGCTACATCTCCATTGATCTATGTTTCAAACAGACTTGTTAACTTAATTAGCAATTTAGATGAAACAAGTTCCATGAACTGGAAGAGAAAGTGCAGACTGTTTGTCTGACTATTTTTTTACAGCATCTAATCTTCCTATTTTACGATTTCTGTTCAAATCTCAGTCGGAAATTTTATAATACTGGGAATCTTCCTGCCTAACTTCACATTTGCATCGTAGACAGTAGTCTCCCACTGATCCCGCCTCCCATACTATGAACTCTGTTGTGTCTCAATTCCCCGTGGCTGCGAAAACACACACACACACACACACACACACACACACACACACACACACACACACACACACACACACACACACACACACACACACACACACAGACACACACAGACACACATTATATCCTACATGCTGTTGCCTATCACAACAGGGAATTTAATAGCAAGGACACCATACTCCACTCTTCCTTAAGAAGTAATATCGAAATCATTACCCGATAAAAGCGTAACAATATATTCTCTCTCAAAATCGCAAAGCGATACTGGCTACGGTATTCGACAATAAAGTTAAGGGAAAATGCCCCAGGGGATACATTCTGTAAACTAAATTACACTCACAGTAGTGTCTTTTATATGTAATACGGTGTAAAAAGAATATTGTTATTTGCTCGAAGCATTAATGCATACAAGAATGACATAAATGTTTGTAAAACTTTGAGCAATGAGAGTGAGGGGTTAAACAATGAATGATAAAGATATTACCTTAACATAAATAGATGGTATATCGATAATAACAAATTCTGTGAGCTTTTTGATTATTTACTTATATTTGAAAAGTGGATTTACACCGAAATATTATTAGGTTATTAAACAACCTATAGAAGCTAATACAATATCTATAGCTTTCATCCAGTGACATTCTCTTACATATTTTCATTAACTCTCTGCCTGTATTGCTCAAAGATTTTACAAATACCAGCGGGATTGCCGAGGAAATTGCAGAACGAAGACTTCCCAGCCGAAGGTCCTTGTTTTGCAAGTTAGTTGGCTACCCCGCTAATGCTGGTTCAACGTAAAAAGCACCAGTGTTGGTGCCACATAAAACACGCTCAGTACTCTTTGTAAAGTAGTTAGCATTAGGAAGGGCATCCGGTCTTAGAAACCATGCCAAAGCAGACAATGAAACCTGATGCAGCTCTGTCTAACTGTCCAACCCATGCTAGCATGGAAAATAGACGTTAAATGACGATGATTATGCAGTGAATTGTGAAACTGCTACTGCTACACATATTATCTTGGGGTGTTAACTATTTCTGTTACTCTATTGTCTTGTATAATTATTTCTACCTTAGGTATAACATTTGTAGGAGGACACATTGAATAATATAAGGCCCTGGATTTCACTGATGGTAATTTCATTGCACCTAAGGGAACACAAATCAAAGTTAGTTTCGGTAGGATTGGAAGTCATTATGTAAATTCACGTAATAAATTCCTGACAGATATTTCGACTAATTCTGTCGCTTGCCGTCCATCTAATAACAATAATAAAGATTAATAAAGATACGTGAAAGGCTAACAATCTGGGCAAGGCGTGTTGTCGATTAAATCGATAACAGTATTTGTCTGGTACTGATTGTATCGACTTCTAAATGATTAAACGCAAAATTGAACTCGAGGGGATTCGAAGTAATGAGATGGAATCAAATACTGCAAAGCACTGTATGGTATCACAGCTCTTTAGCACAGGTGCATTATTATCATTATCATCATTATTACTACTACTACAATTATTATGATTATTATTATTGTTGTTGTTGTTGTTGTTAGCGCGCTGGACGAAATGCTTAGCGGCATTTCGCATTCCGAGTTCAAATTCTGCTGAGGTCGACGTTGCCTTTCATGCTTTGGTCGATAAAATAAGAACCAGTGAAACACAGAGGTCGATGCCATCGACAAGTCAGCACCCACCAAATTTCAGGCCTTCTGCCTATAGTAGAAAGGATTATTATTATTATTATGATTGTTCAGTAGTTTTATTTTTATAACGTGCTTTCACTTCACTACCGAGCGCAGCTCTGTGCGCCTTGGGGATGTGATGTGGTTTGCTGTGGTGCTCTTATGGTTACTGAAAGTGTTTTGCGTAGAATGTGTGCAGTACCCAGTAGTGCAATTTCCTGTATGTTATATATATTTGTAAGTCCTGGTATTTTTGTTATGTATTTGTCTGAATATTTTTTATTATACCTAAGGCACCTACTATTATAGGAATTGTTTCTGTTTTTAGATTCAATATTCGAGTTACCTCTATTTCCAGGTCTTTGTATTTTGAAAGTTTTTCCATTTCTTTTAGAGAAACGTTGTCATCTGCTGGTATTGATACATCAATTAGAAAGCATTATTATTATTATTATTATTATTATTATTATTATTATTATTATTATTATTATTATTATTATTATTATTATTGCTTTTGCACAACTTCTAACGCTGGAGATGTTATATGGTACCAGCTGTTCACTACCAGTGAACTAAGGTAGCACCCCTTATTTTTCGAGCACCTTCCGGAGAATTCGAGCGGTTCAAAGCAGTGCTGTTTTCTGCAAGTGCTCCACCCTTATTACAGCCCCTATTTGTTCCATGTACTTCTCAAGATTTTTACTCACTATTCCCAGGGCTCCGACAATTATTAGTACTACTACCACCTTTTTCAGTAATCACAACTGTTTAACCTCCCGTGATAACCTATCATATCTATCGACTTTCCTTTCTTCCTGATCGCATACCTTGCTGTCAGCTGGGCATGCTGTATCTATGATCCAACATAGTTCTTCTTCTTCTTCTTCTTCTTCTTCTTCTTCTTCTTCTTCTTCTTCTTCTTCTTCTTCTTCTTCTTCTTCTTCTTCTTCTTCTTCTTCTTCTTAAGGTGGCTTGCTGGTAGCATCGTTAATACGCCGAATGAAATGCCTAGCAGCATTTCGCCCGACGTTACTTTCTGGGTTAAAATTCCGCCAAGGTTGACTTTGCTTTTCATCCTTTCGGGGTCAATAAATTAAGTACTGGTTGAGTACTGGGGTCAGTGTAATCAACTAATCCCTTCACCTCAAATTTCAGGTCTTATGCCTTCAGTAGAAAGGATTATTATTATATGAAACTTACAGCTTATTTTCCTGGGCATGATGGAAAGTGTTTGCTGTCCACAACCAGCAGACTAAGGTGACACATGTTTTATTGGCCATGCTTTAAGAACCCTGCGAAGAATTCTTGCAGTTCCAAGCAATGTTTTCATTTTTGTAGGTGTTCTACCTTCACACTTGCACCAATCTTTTTCACCCATGTTGGAAGTTGAGTGCTGATACTTCCAAGAGCACCAATTAGTATTGGTATCTCGTCTACTCTCCTCATTGATCACAACCTTCGTATTTCCCACTTCAAATCGTCATAGTTTATTGTTATTATTATTATTATTATTATTATTATTATTATTATTATTATTATTATTATTATTATTATTATTATTATTATTATTATTATTATTATTATTATTACTATTAAGGCGGTGAGCTGGCAGAATCGTTAGCAGGCCAAACAAAATGCTTAGTGGCATTTTGTCTGTCTTTACGTTTTGAGTTCAAATTCTGCCGAGGTCAATTTTGCCTTTCATCTTTTCGAGGTCGATAAGTTAAGTACCAGTTACTGAAAACCTTACATCAACCCCAGCATTTCCAGAAGTGAATTTTTCAAACCCCAAAGAGTTCCTCTCAACACATGGCTACGATACTCCCCCCTACTTCTGCCTGTGATCAGAGATGCACGTATGGTCAGCCACTAAGGGACATGCTCAACAGGTTAAGGTCAAACAACAGACAAGCAAATCTGTAGTATTGAGCAGAATATTTGCTGTAACCCATGATAACACTTGCAATCAGTTAAGATCAGAAGCCACGAGTGCACTGCCTGGTAGGCGGTGAGCTGGCAGAATCGTCACCAGGTCAGGAAAATAATGGTCAGCAGTATTTCTTCTCTTTCTTTACGTTCGAATCCCGTCAAGATTGACTATACTTTCACCCTTTTAGGGTCAATAAAATAAGTACCAGTCAAGTACTTGAGTGGATATAGTAGACTTCTCCCAACTCGTACACGAAGCGAAAAAATGGTGCTATAGGCCTCATCTATGTGGATTATTGTAAAAGGAGGGAAAGGAGAATGCTCGCAGAATATTTGGTAAACAGTAACGAACAGTTTTGGCAATAAACAACAGAAGACATGGGTATAAATGCAGAGGAAATGTTCGATGAGGAGAGAATGCATTGTCAGATCCAGGATAAAACCACATTGTGGACATGGCTTAAGCAAAGTGATTTGAAGCATGTTACTGAAAACCCTATATTTGCAGCACATGTCCAAGCTCTTATACGAACTCGCTGAAGTATAGCATCTACAAAATTTCTGACACCCAGAAATGCAGATTTTGTGTAAAGAATGTCGAAAATGCAAACTACTTGGTAAGTGGATGTGAGAACCTTGTGCAAAAGGAATACAAGCACCACCATGAGGAAATATGTCTATTTCTTCATTGAATTTAATGTAAATACGAATACAATGTAATGGAGAATTGGTAATGGCTTGTGTCTAGTAATGTAATGCAGGGGGATGGGAAAGAAACGATATTCTGGGATTATGATTTTCAGACTCATGGAGTAATTGAGAAATGCTGACGGGAATTTGTCGTATTGAACAAGGAAGACAAATACTATCAAATCACTGACGTAGCTATACTAAATGACGTGAATATCACGAGGAACATGGTTAAAGAAATCATCAATGACTCCAAATTGAAAGTGACGACGGTAAGACTGATTGGAATGCGAGAAGGTAATGAAAAAGTGATGCCAGTTGTGATTGGATCATTAAAGTTAATCCCTTTGATACTTCAAGACTACTTAAAGCAGTTGGGAATACCATGCAAGATTAGTGTCGCTATGTATTGGGCATATTATAGGAAAGTATTATGGGAGGTCCTTGTTGTGACTTGAGTGAGGACTAAATACTCCGGTGCATTTTCCTTCTACACTGTGGAACAAAGTAATAATTATTCGTTTTACTACAGGCACAAGACCTGAAATTTTGGCTGGAGTGGGTTAGTCGATTACATCAATCTCAGTACTTGATTGGTACTTTATTGATTGGTAATTTATTGATCCTGAATGGTTGAATGGCAAAATCAGCCTCGGCGGAATTTGAATGAATTCAGAACGTAAAGCCAGATGAAATGCCGCTAAGAATTTTGGCCGACGCGCAAACGATTCGACCAGGGGCATAAAGCTAATAATTCTGAGAGGAGGGGTCAACCGATACCAACCTCCACAATGTTTGACTGGTGCTTCTCTTTATCTACCTCACGATGATAAAAGGAAATATCGACTTCGGCGAGATATAAACTGAGAACACCAAGAGCCAGAAAAAATGTCGCAAGACAATTTTTCCGATAATGGTTCTTCCTACTCTAGGCACAAAGCCTAAAATTTGTGAAGAGGGGTTTACACGATTACATTGACCCCAGTACTCAAGTGGTGCTTATTTCATCGACCCCAAAAAGATAAAAGGCAAAGTTGGCCTCGGTTACTCAGAATGTAAAGACAGACGAAATATCGCTGAGCATTTTGTCCAGCGTGTCATTATGTCAGCTGACCGCCTCAGTTTTACTGATAATAATAAGAACTAATACTTTCTACTAAAGGCACAAGGCCTCAAATTTTGGTGGAGGGGACTAGCTGTTTATATCAACCCCATTAGTCCTTAGTTTATCGACTCCGAAAAGATGAAAGGCAAAGTCGACCTCGGCGGAATTTGAACTCAGAATGTAGCGACAGGCGAGGTGCTAATGGTTCTACAAGAGCGAAAGGGATTCTTCGATATTATTGACCCCTATATTTAACTGGTACTCTACATAATCGGCCTCGGGGGGATGAAAGGTAGAGTTGATGGCGGTGAAGTCCTAGTTGATGACATAGAACCGGAAGGAATACTGCTAAGCATTTTGTGTGCCGCGCTAACGATTTTGCAACTCCGAATCATGATCTCGACAAAATGGCTGCATTTTTAGTCCAGCTTAGTAACATACGTGGATCTGTGGTTTGTGATTTTGTGACATGTTGAATGAAATGAAACTGTACCAAGTTTTCACTATAAAGCTGATAATTCTATTAGAATCACAAATATATATTACAAGTGTGATTTTGATTGAAAGATATTTTGGTTGATTCTGTCGTACGTCGACTTCACCAAAAGTAGTAGCAACAATAGGCAAATATATCAACGGCCGATCAATGATGTGAACGTATATTTTTGCAGCAATAACATGCAGTAATAAGAGATTCATAGATCTGTCTTTTCTCGTTAAATGGAAATCCCATATGTCTATTATGATGACATTTGCTGTTGTCCTCCTACTATATCTTCATTTTGGATTCATTACAGTCTCAACTTTTTCATTTCTTCTTCGATTTGTTGCTGCTGTTGTTTCATGCGCTTTCAAGAGGTGTTATTTTGATATTTGCATGACAGGATATACTAGCTGGCTTTTAACGTAGAAAATTTATAGATTACATATGTGTTTGTACGACTGCTGGACAAATGTATTTATTGTATTCATTTGCTTGGAGGTTTGGGAGCAAAAGTCAATTCAATACAACATTTATGGTTTGACATTCTGTCGTATTTTTTAACAATATGGCGACCGAAAAACAAGTAGAATAGATACATCACCCTTCCAAACAAATTTATAGATATTTCTGCAGACATCAAGCAAAGGAAAAAATATTTACTTCGCACCGGTGCAGAAATTTCGAAAGAAGAAAGGGAGTAGCTGTGTGGTAAGTAGCTTGCTTACCAACCACATGGTTCTCGGTTCAATCCCACTGCGTGGCACCTTGTGCAAGTGTCTGCTACTATAGCCTCGGGCCGACTAAAGCCTTGTGAGTGGATTTGGTAGATAGAAACTGAAAGAAGCCCATCGTATATATATATATATATATATATATATATATATATATATATATATATATATATATATATATATATATATATATATATATATATATATATATATATATATATATATATACAAGAAATGAGGGCAGGGAATCGTCAATTAATAATAGAATTAACAATTAACAATTTTGCCAAGTAGTTCAGTATGAAACAAGCCTTTATCGGTAAGACCATTTATCATCATAAATATAAGGGATTAGCAATTGAGTTGCTTCTCCAACATACTGAAAATTTAGAAATAGCAGTCAAAGAACTACTGATTCTAAACTACAAATTTTTCTCTAAAACGGATGGCGATATTTATGGCACACATAGAACAAAAAACCGGAGGGAAAAGCACAAACAAAACAAGCCTTTAGTTAATTGGGTACGAATCGTTTCATGGTTAAGTGAATGAAAATTTCACTATTCCAATCTTCAGCCCAAATATTCTGTTGACTGCTATTTCTGAATTTTCAGTATGTTGGAGAAGCAACTCAATTGCTAATCCCTTATATTTATGATGATAAATGGTGTTACCGATAAAGGTTTTTTTCATACTGAACTACTTGGCAAAATTGTTAATTGTTAATTCTATTATTAATTGACGATTCCCTGCCCTCATTTCTTGTATATTTTATATTTGATATCTCTAAGTTAGATGGTTAAACCGTAATCCCTCCACACGGGACTTCTTTTCATACGGGACTATTTGTGACGCACATGGAATGGATTTCTTTGGGGTGGGATGCCTGAACTCACTAGCCGATGAATTCGTAAGTGCCTTTCTTATCGTTGATTTTTGGTGTCGCATGGCCAAGGATTACCGTGAATTTTTTTAGAGACACTTTCAAATTTATCAGAATATTTGGGCTGAAGATTGGAATAGTGAAATTTTCATTCACTTAACCATGAAACGATTCGTACCCAATTAACTAAAGGCTTGTTTTGTTTGTGCTTTCCCTCAGGTTTTTTGTTCTATGTGTGCCATAAATATCGCCATCCGTTTTAGAGAAAAAATTGTAGTTT